>NC_045140.1:18733890-19037583 GCF_008831285.2 Nymphaea colorata
TCTAGTATTGATGGTGGCATGTGCATATCGGCATCATGGTGAACATGTTTTCCTGTTGAATGATGAAGATGGCAAGTATGGGGCATCATGGGAGGGCATGCATGCATGAAGACCACAGCATTGTGGGGACATGAGCATGCAGACACAGCAGGACCCACAAAAAAATTGAATCCATCCCTACCATTGATTCCGAACCAACTCCACCACCACCATCCCAACATCATCATTATCATCAGTAATAATTGCTGCAACAATAATGAAAACAATAGTAACATCATTGTGGTTATCATCATCAGTGAGATATTACGAAGATACCTCTGTACTTGACAAGAGGAAGGAGACAAGGGCCAGGTTAGGTGGTGGGCTGAGGTGGGTCTGAATCCGGTGCGGTACGGCCGGTCAAAGAAAGGGATGGTACTGGTGCCCTTTGGCAGGAAAGGATGGGGGGTTGGCGAGGAATTGGGGGTACCAACCCCTTGTAGAGACTGTGACATGAGGCCGGCCATTGGCAAAAGGCCGAGAGAGAGAAAGAGAGAGAGAGGTACACATTAAAGGAAACCCAGCTCTGGTCATCATGAGAAACTTAGGAATACAGTACTGTCTGTATTTCCAGAACCTGTGAGGCATCAATTCTCCTAAACACTTGCCTTTCATGCCGCAGCAGGTAGGTAGTTCAACCCCCATTTCCTCTAGGATCATGATTCTACCCAAACAGCAAAAGTACAAAAAGTAGAGGCTGGTGCCATCAATGATCTACTTCCTTCTTAATGTTCTGAAGAATTAACTGCATGGGTGCCACCGAATATTTTCCCTTCTTCCCCTTTCCTCTTCCTGTTTTTGAATTGTTTTGCTTAACTAGCTAGTATAAAAGTCCACCATTTTTCAGTTATTTTGGTCATGCATTGTCCCAGAACTTTCTGCTGTTCTCCTCTTTGTTAGTTCAGTATCTGTGTGGGGCTGAAACATGTCGGCTTTGTAGCAAGGAACATGGAACCTTGTAATCAATCACTATTAAATCCGGCCAACCCCGCGAGTGATCTTTAGTTGGTATAGCATCAGCACCACAATAAATAAAAACTGATCATTAGGGAGAAATTAACGTGTGGTCTCTGCTGGTCTTGCAAATGATCATCCACTGGATGACCAGATCTCAACTCTTGATGTCGTTGGACTTGCATGCCTCAAAATCGTTAGTATTCACAAGTTTTGTTCTTGATCAAGATTCGTCGGATGTGGAAGTTGATTTCCTAGCGCTTACTTTCTTTCAGTTTTCATGGAAACTAGCAAAGTGTTCACATATGTAAAATTAATGGATGTCAATAAACCGAGGTTATAACTGTGTGCATGTTGCGGAAGAAAAATGATGTATATTTTAAAATATATGCTTTCTTGGAACGGTTGCATCTTCTCATCGTCATATGATCAGCCTCTTCTGGAATATTCTGGCAATAAGATCACTATATATTCATGCATATTTTCTTATCATCTGATTATGCACACACACACACAGGTGGGGGGAGAGAGAGAGAGAGAGAGAGAATCTTTTTTCCGATGAACCATTCCGATCGAATGAAAGTTGCTGGAAGTCCAGTATAGCATTTTTGAATCATAAATGAGACCACTTTATCAGTTTTCCTTTTACCTTTTAGCATCACGCAAATATTTATTGTGTAGATTTATAATACGGATATCCTGACAGTGAAGAGAGAGGAAAAAGAAATCGACCATGACCATTTATCGCCGTGAAGAGTCACTCGTGGAAGTTCTCTAAAATTCTTTTCACGTTCAACTTTCTTTTCACGCACAACGCTTACAGTTTTGGTGTTGGACGTAGTGAACTTAAGCCTTCACACTGTGCAAAATATTAAGAAACCACAGTGTGGTGTAGGTTAAGTTTTCCTTTTCGCAACACATGATATTTTTATTAGGTTTACAGTAGCCATTTTATCACTTTTGAGGAAGAGGTTTGAATGGTCACGAAAGAAGTAGGAAGAGGTGGCCGTTGCCCGTTGGGAACTGGGAAGGGAAAAGTATGACCAAGGATAAGACATTGACAACAAGAATTAAAAGCATGATAAATACTGTAGCTGCAGTGCAGATGGTTCAAGTATAAATGAAGGTTTTCAGACGGGTGGAAAGAAGCTTCAAGAAGAGAGGATGGTGGGGGGGTTTTGCAGAGAAACGGAAAGGAAGCCGGTGAACAGATGGAGGAAAGCCTCACCCATGGGATGCCATTAGCTGTTACTCATCTGCTCCAGCACACTTTGAGAAGTCTTTGCGTTCACGATAACTCACAGTGGGTATATGCAGTCTTCTGGAGGATCCTTCCCAGAAATTACCCACCACCCAAGTGAGTAAAAGGACTGCAAATAGGACATTTTTCCCTGTGTATGGATTTAGTCATACAATGTTCTCGACTGTAATATATCTTTCTGAAGTTTTTATCTTGACCTCGCAGATGGGATTTTCAAGGAGGACCATATGACAGATCTAGAGGAAACAGAAGGAATTGGTATCGATAACCTGTGCTTATTATATCAGATAGAAATTCTGCTATAGAATCTATCGTCAGTGCTTATTTTGATGTGCATATGCATCTTGTTAGGATACTTGTTTGGGAAGATGGTTTCTGCAATTTTGCTGCATCCATGGCCGGATCAGGAAATCCCATGGAGTCAACTCTTTATATCAAAACGGAACCTCAAATGAAAGGTCTGCAACCTGAGCTCTTCTTCAAGATGTCGCATGAAATATACAACTATGGAGAAGGGTATGCGCTATTACAGTTTGTGAAGCCATTGGCAAAATTTGACATGTATAGATACAACTCACTGTTTTATGCCTTGACAAATCTTTGAGCAGTTTGATAGGAAAAGTTGCTTCAGATCATGGTCATAAATGGATCTTCAAAGAACCTAACGACCAAGACATCAATTTCGTGTCTGCATGGAACAATCCTGTGGATTCTGTAAGTTATAAGATCACGTCTCAGCCACTTTAACCTTATCTTTAAATTTGGTTAATTCTCTAACAAAGTATTGATATTTTTATGGCTTTTCAGCAACCAAGGACATGGGAGGCTCAGTTCCAGTCCGGTATACAGGTTAGGATTCTAAATCACGAAGTCGCCAACTTTGAAAGTTAAGTTCAAAGGCCTTGAAACACCAGCCTATTCTCTTGCAGACAATTGCACTTGTTGCAGTTAGGGAAGGAGTGCTGCAACTCGGTGCAGTTAACAAGGTAAAACAATCTCTCTCTCTCTCTCTCTCCCCCCCCCCCCCTCACAACCTTTTCTCTTTTCTCTCTCTCTCTGCTGTTGTTGAGATCTGTGCTCGTGGTGATAAAGAATGCTTAATTGGGAAAAGCCTTCATTTTCAAGGGTGTTGGTATGCTTGGGCGTTCACACTGAGGAAATGCATTGAGTCCACTCAAAGTTGAATAATAAACTGGTCTGGTTGAAAAAAGGAAATTCTAGGTAACGTGAGTTTATCTAGCAAACAATGTTTTGCAGGTGATTGAAGATATCAACTATGTGTTGTTATTAAGAAAAAAGTTTAGTTACATTGGGAGCATCCCTGGAGTCCTTTTACCACATCCTTCATCTGCTGCCTTGCCAATCCAGAATGAAGGTTGTCCTTTCGTTCCAGACAACAACTGGCCAATCCCAGCGAGCCCGACAACACCAATGACGATCAGCCATGCAGATCAATACGCAGACTACCTCACTCTTGTTTCCAATCTCCATGACCATGACCAGCTCAAGATTACACCTTCCATGACCAGTCTTGAAGCTCTGCTATCCAAGCTTCCTTCAGTTGAACCGGCTCCTTCTGGAAGGGTAGCCAATTATGGGCCCTCGTCACAGTACGTATCAGCTTCGCTGGTAGGGAAGGCAAAAATGGAAGAAGATGATGACTTTTGCCCATCAAGCGAGCTTGGTTTTGGGGGAGGAAGTAGTAGCTCAATGTGCTCATTCCACCAACGCTAGCTTCAATCGAGCTATGGCCTTCTGCTTTCAATTAGTGTTGTACGTGGAGTTTGAAACTTTGTGATTATCAATTTTATATAAGTTAGTTAAGCTCATTGTGCCTGCACACACACACACACACACATAGAGAGAGAGAGAGAGAGAGAGACAGACAGACAGACAGACAGATGCCGCGCAGATTAAGAAAGAAAGAAAAAATAGATGATCTCCTTAGCTGCTAAACTCACGGCCACGAATTGTCATGTTAAACTGCAAGCAGAAGCAACTTCGTGTGCACATCTTCAACCGTCTGATAGATTTGCCTCCTAAACTTTAATGGCAGAAACCAACCTCATGCAGGAAATTTTGCCTGTGCCTTCATTTTAACTAATGTTTGCTTAGTCCCAGAAAAGGTGCGAACTATATACGTACCAGTCCATTTGATTAGATAGCTAAAAATCAACCAAATTCGCATTCAAAATTCGGCTTTTTCGTTTTGCTTGTGGGTAGTGTGAAGAAGGAGCAGTTGATGATGTTCACGCCCACATAGGCCACATGCTTTCGCATTCAAACAGAACTAGGTTCGACCGTGCTTGTGTGTCAAAAGCAGGAAAATTTTAGCGTAATTCACATCGATGAACATCATATACAGCTTATGTCAGTGAAAACAAACAAAAGTTCTTCAGGATCTGCTGGGCAACGAGATACGGAAGTGAAAATTGCTTACTAGGGATGAGACGAAGAATCTTAGACCTCACCAAGACATTGTACATGTACGTAATTGGAACAAGACTAGAAATGGGAAGGGATAGTTGAGTTGACATGACACTTCATCCGTCTTCCTTTCGGTCGTAGCATTGAGAGAACTCTGATAAAAGATCCAATCATATCCCCCGCTTGCGCGCACCTGCCAATAAGCAGTCCCTGTTGCCCTGAATTTGTTAACATTGTGAATTTCTCTTGGAAATTTAAATACAAAAAGTTTATTTCAACAATGGCTACTATAGCAGATGGAAAAAAAATAAATAAAGCTGATGGGAGTTTGCATTGATCTCATCTGACAAGTATAACAACCAGAACATTCCATTCAGATCCACCATGAAAAGAACTTGGCAGACCGCATTCCATCTTGTAAACAGATAATTGAATCTCATAAGGGCGCCTGTGGAGCAGATCGCTTGTAATAAGGAGCATTTGGGGAACAACTGGCCCCATGTTTTCCCACAGAGGGGCCCTGTGAAATGGTTTTCGTATAAATGATTACCGACATATCGACATTATTTTCCACTCAAGAATGATTAATACAGCCACGTTTCTAGGATCAGATGAGCATCAAGTATTCGCTAAAGAATGGTTAATCACTCATACACACAACTCCTTGCTCTGCAAAGGTTAAGCGGGTAGGCCCACATGCTCGAAGTTTTGGCAATGTGCAGTTTGCAAACCCGATACCTCAAGTTCAAACCTCGTGAAATATGAAAAGTAAATTTTAGTCGGTTAGCCACCAGACGTTATTGGCCTTATTTTTTCCTCTTGACTTCGTCTTTGGCATGCTAAGCTAAATATAATCAAATTGCTTAAAAGCATACATCCAGCTGTAAGTCCTTCGGTAACCATTAACAGTAAACATTTTCTTATCCTTAACAAGCGCATCAACGTAAAAAGAACATCAATGACATAGCACCACCAATAATTGTCTGCAGTTTCTTTACATACGCCTGAGACACTTTTCCTCGAACAATAGTTACAACTTCCGTCAACTTTCAGATCACTTGACGATGGCCAATGGCAATAGCATTGATAAGAAAAATATACATCCAATAAAGAAACCAAGTTGCACACACGCTACTAGAAAAACAATGCGTGTCAACGTGGAGCAGCAAAAAGCTACATACAGGCTGGAATTGGCCGGTTCCCTCCACGACCTGAAACCTTTCCAGACATGTTTTAGGGTCCAGGTGGGCAATGCTGCTAGAATGATCCCACTAGAAAAGGTTACATATGCTCTTTTTTGAATATAGAGAACCCATTTTTGTTAGCGGGTGCCAGATATAGATCAATAGTCCACACAGCCTGAGCTGTTTCATACATAATCTGAGATTGCACCGCTGCACCAAAGATAGGCATATAACACCATAACATATCAGTGGGCCACATAACCTTCTGATTGGCCCCTTGTTGCATTTGAGATCATGACTTTCAAGGACAGAACTCTAACACAGCCAGCTGTTTCCAGACACCATTTGGAACTTGTGAATCACCCTGAGGGGGCATTTCAGGTAATTAGAGAGGAATCAGATACTATGAGCAATATGCGACATTGTTCTCTAGCTCACTGTATGCCCGCAACAGTAAAGAACATTTTTGAAAAATAACTTTTAGATCAAACAGAACAGCAGAGAGAGAAAAGGAAACCTTCTATAAGTTAATGGAAGGCTGCCATTTGCCAACCTGTTCCATGATGCAAAACAAACATAAAACAACAGAAAGAAATGGTTTGTCTCAAGGGAAACGATAAATATCATCCTTGATCCAGAAACTCAGAAGTTCATCCTTTTGTTTGACAACTGAGATGCCAACGATGGATAGAAGCAGTTTAAATGCATAAGTATCAAGTAACAGATCACAGTTGGCCCAACGGGGTTTGGTGCAGTTGGAAGAGCTTCAGCTTTCAGGAACAAAGCCCATGAGTAACCCACCAAAACACATATAGGCCTTGAGCGCACTAGCCAAGGGGTTATACGGTGCAACTCTGCAACTAAGTCTCAATGCCATTGCAGCTTCCTCGCGTAAAAAGGGGAAAAAAGAAAAAAGACTCCTAAGTGATCATGATAATTTTCTTGTATAACAGATTATTACCATTTGGGATGACAAGCAATCTTGAAGGAAATATCTGTCAGGAAAGGATATACAGCAAAACTACAAGAAAACAGGGACAACGGTACTCATGAATGTGCACAATGTACAACAGCATTCCTCCGGTCAAGGTTATCAGTTGAATGAAGTTGTCAGTCTTATCTCTTCTGCAAGCACTAACTTGAATTATTCTGTATGACACCTCTATGACATAGGACATCTTCTTTTGAAAAAATATCATAGAAATTTTTTCCTCATGAAATAACTTGTTTAAAGCCTTAGCTCCTGATAAAAAGATGATGTTCCTAATTGTATATTTTATAAAATTTCCTTCAAATTTGAGAAATATGACTACTCCACTCTTTCAATGTTTGTTTCCTCCTCTTCAATGATAGCATATGTATATGGATATTTCAATTTACTGCTGTCCATGTTTCTTTGTGTACATCATATCAGAAATTTCACAAAATTGGATGTACCCCCATGTCTTCGGTTGGGTTTTTTTTCATGGGAAAGTGCTGGGCGGTCTTTGGACAAGTTGATGTGCAATAGACAGATGATAGGTTTGTGCCAACAGAGCCTCTCGCACCTTCACATAGAATGAAGAAGAAATTAAGGCTGGATCCTGTTCAAGATCTAAAAGCAAAGCTACTTAAATAACAACAGATCCACAACTGAACATGGTCTAAAACTAGCAAGCCACATAGGACAAAGTTATTATACAGCAAAAAGTGGTGATGACAACCAGGCCCCAAAATCAATTGAAACACTCCAATGAAACCTGCAATCAGTGATGGCCACATGAATAAATCAGCAATGTTTGACAAGAAGATAACTCTGCCGATTATCATTAGTAATAAGTTCCAAGAAGTCAGTCACTTTGTCAGAATTGCTTCAAGAATTCCTCTTTATGTGATTAAAAGAATCACTTACTCAACATGTCTTATGTTGCAAAAATTTTGGGAGTTGTGTGCACTTCTCATCAAGTATGCTGCTCACAATCACTATGACATAATATCAAATAAATAGATAAGATAGATCGTCTTCCTTCTAAAACCATAAAATGCTTAAGAATGCTTTCCAAAAGTATGAAAGAAAACATACCCAGACATTTCTTCAGGGAGTTCCAGTGATGACAAAATGTGACACCAAAAGCTTACCTCCTTCAATTGCAGGGAGGGGGGGTATGGGGTGGCTAAGAAGCTAGCCTATCTCATAGTCTCAGGTCAATCTATTCATAACAGAAGGCCCCTTGTGGTGCATTCAGCTGCGCGAGAGAGGACAGAATCTCACTGCAGACAAATCTACCCAAATTTGGAAGATACCACCAGATACGGTGGCTTTCATTCACAGGCCTTGGTCTCAATAGTTCAAAGTGGCACTTTGATGGCTACATCATATATCCTATCAATGTCCTATCAATAGCCATTTGGCATGGTTGTGGCTAGCTGCAATTCTTCTAAATAACTTACTTTCTTTGACAACTTTCCAGGACAAATGAACCTCTTGCTTTAATGGAATCAATCTGGAAAAGGTTGGTTGATGAACAAATCTCCTCTGTCTTCTCGCACAATGGGATCCTCCATCTTTTCCTAGAGGTCCTTTTTTCTGCATTTTGGTAATAATATGGCCAGGGGCTTATCACCCAAAAGGTTTCAGGCACAAAGACAGATTCAGATGCCACTATTGGTCAGTGACATGTCTCCTTCTAGTTGATTTTATAAGAAAAACTATTATTTGTATCTTTATTACATGAACCATCCCTTCTCTTTAAACAATGAGCTCCCCAACAATACTTTGCTTAGAATGAAAGGTGGGCACATGCTTGGTGCAATCATCTCATGCTGATATGTCCACATAGATGACACGTGCTTACAATTAAAAGCAATGACCTTATCCTGCATATAACATCTTACTTATAACCTTTTATCTAGCCAGGAAGGTAGTTGCATCTCGTGTCAGTGCTGAAATCCACAAAACTTTTGGTAGTACACGGCTTCTATTTAGCCTAACTCCTCTATCTTCATCATCCTAATTGCTGCAAACTACTGAAAGTGTCCTCTAAAATCTCTTGGAATGGGGCATCTATCTCCTGTTTCTTGGTTGTATGCCTTGCTTTCTAGAATCACCATTTATAATGACAGATTTACCTTTTTTGGTTGCGCAGAAAGTATGTTCTTTTTCGTTGACAAACGGCTTGAAAGGATAGAAAATTTCATTCATCAAATGCAACATACTTTGGCATATACTATTCAAATTAGGGTATTAAATGTAAGCCCTCTTCTCTCTAAACAATCTATATGGACAGAACACCAATAGCCAAAACAAAGAGATATCAATTAAGAACACAAAAGTTAACACCTTACTTGGCATTGTTCATCCAGATTCCAAACATAAACGCTGGCAAGTCAGTGTGGAACAGGTCATGACAAATGCTTCTGGCCCTGGTGCACTAATTCCCTATTTATGTAGATTTCATAAGCACATGTGCTACATAATGTTACCGAACTAAAAAATTACCTGACAGGATAAAAATTGCAGAACTTCCTTAGAAAAAGTCGCAATGTTGCAGAAATACCTCTAGAAAACAAAATGGCCAAGAATAACGATTGTCAGCCCAAATGACAATACTTATTTAGGAAAAAAAGACTCGTGTATACAGATAATTCACTTTCCAACAAGACTCAAATCTCAGTCACCTCACGTTACAAAATTTCCTAATCCAATAAAAATGCCATCCGAAAACATGAATAGAAAACGAGCAGTTATGGACACAGCCGGCTGCCGCGTATTCTCTAAATCATGTCAAGATAATGTGCTGCATTGCAGGACAAAATGAAATTCCCCATTTATCCAAGATTTCTAGTGATTGGAAGCATCTAAGCACTTCCTGATGGTTCGCCTGGGGATATTTGTGCATGGTATCATTTCTATAGTATCCTACATTTTAGGAGGTGATAAAGCTAGATAGCTCGTAAGGCACGACACCGGTTTTCAACTTGTAAATTCTAGATTAGCAGGTGCACCAAGGCGCTCCATCAAAACCCACACGCACAAACAAATTGCTATCCTGTATCAATGCATTAAGTTCCACAGCAGATTCATAGACAACAAGCTACTAGATCAATCATCAAAGGAAGAGAATGCAAATCACATTCACAGCCAAGAACAGAAAGAACCAACAGAACAACGAAGAAGACGACGGACAAACAACATTACCAGTCACTAATACCAACAAAGATAGGAGCTGCCAACTACCAACCTCACCAAACAAAGACACCACAAACCCCTTTCACCATCGACAACACAACAGAAGCAACAGAAGAACCAAAGCCTCTGCGAGTACCAACTTACTTGATTTTCTGCACACTGGCGGCCCGTTTGGTTGGTTCGCCCTGGCTCCTGTAAGAAAATCCATGTCCGGTCATGTCCGAGGGTGCAGAGGTCAGAGAGAGAGAGAGAGAGAGAGAGAGAGGAAAACCTGAGAGCGGAGGCAAAGAGGAAAGGGAACAGAGGGGATAGGTTCGTCGAAAATGTTAAAAGGGCCGTTTGGCAACAGTACCGGTCAAGGCAGATTCATAGAATAGAATACCACGAAGATCAGCGTCCAGTTAACCCATTGCACAAAAGAGTTGCATGTGTTCTTCCATTTCAATTCTAATCTGAGACGAACTTGGTTTAGGCATATGCAATAAGTTAGAGGTGGTAATAGCTTCATCCGAACCTATTCCTTTCAAAGATAATACAAATATTTATTACCAACAAGAAAAATGTTGAAGTAAGGACAGGATCGATTTAGTATATTCCTAGATGTTCCCAAATTTGCATGGCCTTTTAAAAACCTATAATGAGTGCAAGATTTTGACAAGGTAAATTGCATTTTTTGGCACTGATTAGGTTAGCTCCGAGCAGGATGATCTTAGAATCTGAATCCAGGACGTGTGCAGTAGATCAATATCTGCATCATGATTGGCTTAATGTCCAAACTCAAGAGAGGTAGGGTTGATTGTTTGGGTAAGCGGGAGGAGAATTTCACCACCCCAGAGCTTAGCTCCCTTCCTTTTCCCCACCGTCAGGGTCTAGAACTGCATCAGTAGACAATATTTTGGAAGACAATGTTGCATTTTTGTTATTTATTTACAAGTTAGATATGAATTTGGCAAAAACCCATTTAACTTTTTGTGCATTTAAACAAGGGAAAATTAAAAGATCTTCCAAATTATTAAAATGAAGTGTTTAAAAGTGATTTCTGCTCTACCGCTCAGAATTTCAAATGTCTTTTCAATAATGCTAAACCTGAACTCCAAATTTTTTTTTGCAGTTTAATGAGAAATACGAGCATATGTCTGAAAATATTCATTCTTTCTGTCACCCTTCTTCTTAAAATCAAGATAACCCATTGGTCCTGCTTAATAAAGAGGAAGACCCACCATGAGATCCAACCGCCATGCCTTATCAGAATAATGCCATGCAAATGCTCAAAGAATAGGGCGACAAACTGGGAACTTGGTCTAAGGCCAAAGAAGGTAATAAAGTACCTCAAGTTAAAGTTTTATCAAGGTCAGAAAATTAGAGATGATATATATATATATATATACCAAAAGTCTGCTAACCATGTTCAAACTCTGTAAACAAAACTCATGTTGTCATGGAATTGTGTCTCAGAATGCGGAATGTTAATAGATGGAGCACATCTTCATCTCGTCTTGTTTGCAAATTATGGTAAATAATCTAACATGAATTGCCAGTCTCTTCCTACTCATAAATGACGCAGGGATTATCTAAGGGGAGCTTATAAACGATTGTAACATAATGCCATCAAAATCTAGATGAGGCTTCCTACCTTTTTGTGAGAAAAAAAAATGAATATGGATTTCAGTCTTTTGAGAAACTCCTCAACACTGTAAGAGCGATGTCGGCTCGATGGAATGTATCAAGTTTAGTTGTTCGAGGATACTCCAAGTTTACATTTCAAACTTTAACGGGCATTCATATGCCAAAAAAAAAAAAAACTGAAAATTAATGATGTTTTTGTATATAAATAAAATAAATTTTGTGTGGTGTGAGCAAGGTACAATGTAGCTCTAGATCATAGAGCATTTTAATCATTTTTAGCTCATAACACGTAGTCCCTTGCCCGGAGCCATACTCTAGAGCCACTTTGTAAGCTCAACAATGTTCTTTGGCAATTAATTTAGCAGTAATTGGTTAAGTGCATGCCCTTTTTCCGAAGTTTTTTTTTTCTGAAATTAATGACAAAAAATAGTTTAAAAATGAAATTTTGTTAGGAAAAACAAAGGAGGTAAGGCAGATGAACTATATGCCCTAAGTTTTTTCTTTCCTTTTCTCTGCTGTTAAATTTTTCTTGTATAATTTAAAAAACGAAATGGAATTCAAGAATTTAAACATTTTTTTCTTGTTAACATGTTTGTCATGGCCTTTTACCCACCAATGACGGTGAACGATACATAAAAAACTATATAAAAAATTACACCATGTGTAGTTAGGTGGTTGGGCCGCCGTAGGCAGTGGCGGAGCTACGTTATTGCACTTAGTTTAAAAAAATTACATTATTTACACACAAAAAGTTCATTAATTTTCAGTTTTTTTTGTTTTACATATGAGTGCCTTTAACATTTGAAATTTAAAATTAGAGTGCCATTTAACTAAAAAATTTTAACTTTGCCATTCTGTAGGTATAGGTACAGGTAAAAGGGCACAACACCCAAATCGCCTTCCTCATAACTATATTATTGAAACATTTGCTTCCTATCCAAGGAAGCGCTTTGAATGTTATGCTATTGGTCAATGGTCAGATAAGAAACGGCGTACCAATAGCTTGCTAATCAAGCTTCCTTTCCTTTGAAGCTTCCTTCGAAGGAGAGGAAGCTTGATTAGCAAGCTATCGGTGCACCCTCTCTTATCATTTAATTTTACTTTGACTTTTGGGTCAAGTGCAACTACTTATAAAGAATTTGCGTCATTTCATATTAAATGAACCGACTTCATGCCATTCTAGTTAAAGCTCTGCAAATCGGTTCCATGTCCAGAATCTCCATCTTGTATAACATACCGAAGGACCTACGACTGGTGATATGGATTGAGTGAATTAGTAAGATACAAATGTTGGGATCCAGATTCAGTACAAATTGGTAGTAGTTAGCCCTTGGCATCTGAATTTGAGCCGGAACTCGAACCAAATTGGAGCCTTACTGTTGATCCAGAGGGCATATCAATTTGGTATCGCATCTTCAAAACAAAAAAATTATTGTATGTAGCACCAAGCGCGGCTGTGTAGTATTCAAACAAACGACGAGCTCTAGTGCATTTAGAAAAGTTCGTTTTCGAATTCTTTAATTGTTTGACTTTGGTTTGTGTGGCGGAAAACGGGCTTTGCACTCGACGCGTTAAAGTGTCTCAGTATGAATACCAGACGCCATCGTCGTTGAAGAAGCAACAAACCACGGCAGATGGTAGGAGTCAAGATTGGCATAATCTGGTTAAGGTGTTCTTAATCACTGCTTGCCTTTCAGAAAACAAGATAAAAGCAGAAAATTGGTCAGAAGTAGCAGCAGGAGCAGAAGAAGATGTATGTAACAAGGCCGCTTTCTCTGTACAAGGACAACCCTGAGGCTTTAGAGATTTTCCCACCGGAGGGCCCTTACTCTGGGTACCTTCTCATCCAAGATGCTGAAGGAGAAGAGGAGGCAAGGTCCAGCGGGAGTTGGTTGGTGGGGTTGTTCAAAGACACGACCAGGTGTAGGACACTGCCCTTCCCGCAGGACAAGCTTCTCAAGGTTGAGTATACAAGTGGATCCGGCGAGGACTCCCACACCGTCACGAACAAGACGTTCTTCATCCCAGTTCTCGGTCAGCCCTTGTCCTCGAACCTCTACTACGTTGTCAAGGCTCAAGGGAAAAACAAAGGGTATCTCAAACTCTCTTACCTTTCCCATGTTCGCTTCTTCTTCATTTGTTCTTTTGTGTCTGTTTTTCTATGTTGTGGATAAAAGCTTGTCAAGGCTGACGGAAACACAAAGGGGCCTCTTCAAACTCTCTTATTGTCCCTACTTTTACGCCCTTTTATGTGCGCTATATCGACAATTTGCACTTCTGATGAAAGAAGTGATTGGTCCCATCTTTTGAGATTTGGCCTTCAAAAATATTTGTGATCAAATCGCAAACAGGTTGGGTTAAACTGGTCTTATGATGCTGCATTGGCTTTCCATTCAATCTTAAGAAGTGCAACCTGATCACATATTTTAGTGGTTGGTGATCCTTTTACAGATTCATAGAGTTGAGATGTATACAGTTCATGTTTGCTCATGATTTTTTTTTTTTCCATCTGGATAAAACATGAGTTTTCTGCAGTAATTCTATGATTCATTTCACTTCCATGAAACAACCATATAAGATAAGGTGCTGTTACCAGCCTGCCTGGCAATAAGTCTTCTTGGAAGGTTGTGCTTCAACAGTCCTTTAAGAAACAATAAATGAAATGGTTCAGATTGGATTCCGATCGGCTGCAGGGAGACCTGATACGGATTGAATTTCAGTTCTTTAAGAAACAATGACCTCTATGATTCATTTCACTTCCAACCCAAACATTATAAACTGCATCAGAGGAGATTACTCAACTACTTGGTCTCAATAGTGTAATTCCTCTTCTTATATAGCTATCAGGTGCCCAACGCAAGTAGTGAATGCCTACTCCCTAGTGTAGTTTTCTTGCCCCTTCTTCATGGACTGGGTATGGTCCCAATGGTCTTGGACCATGTGACATAAAAGCTTTGAATTTTTAAAAGTTACCTTTGGTGAAATAATAAATTTAGCAACTTTCTAGATACAAGAACTGTTTTCAGTTGTTGCGTACAAAAATTTTGATTTCATGACAGCTAGTTATCTAGCTTTTCTTTATGATTGTGTAGTTGAATTTTTCAGGTTGGTTCATACTTGTTCAAGAGAAGAAGATGTGACTACATTCTGCCTCTGTACATGCATAAACGATGTGAAGCCCATTCGTTTCAGTTCCAGTAACATCTACCAGCAGATGAAGATAATAAAACGCCAAAATGGAGGCTTTAAGGCTGAATCTACAGTTTCTGATGGTTTTCCTCCCGACTTTCTGCGCGTAAAAGGGTGGCGAGTTCATACTTCTGACTTGCCGGGAAAGAGGAAACTAGCACATGTTGATGGTCTCAATGTTTGTCTTAGATCAAAGACTCCAGACTTCGACTTTCCAATGTCACAAAAGAGCTCGAGCACTGTCACCGTGGGAGAGTGGTACTGCCCCTTCCTGTTCATTAGAGAGATTGGTGGTCTGAAGGATCCAGAGAGCCAAATGAAAGAGAGTTTGTTTTACAGAATGAAACTTGAGCAACAATGGGTGGAAATTTCCAACGCAGAGAATTACCACAGAAGCGTGTATGTGCCAGTGAGGACTAGTTTCAGTAAGGAGGAGGCATTGATTGGTGATGGCAAATATATGGTCAATGAATCCGATGTGGCAGATGGGATGCTAGTTCTGAGAGGGAGGAATGAATTTGGAACATTAGTTGGTGTAGGTTTGAGTCAAGAGATCATAGAGAAAATGAGGAATGAGCAAGGGGGAGGACGACAGGAGGAAGATCAAGTGAGTGTGAAGAGGGTGTTTGAATGTGAGAACAATGGTTGGACGAAGTTTGGTTGCTATGTTCTGGAGGAAAGATATGTACTGAGGAGGATGGATGGAACTGTAGTGCTCACTTATATATTTAAAGATCCGCATCAAATCAAACCCAAATGGGAGTGAGACCTTGGAAATTTGGCTATTGTGTAGTTTGTCATGGAAATTCCTGTGTTCTTGTATATTGTGAATATGAGAAGTCTTGCATGTAATTTTGTGCCAGAACCATATCGGATAGCTGTTTAGGAGTATAGAAATTATCTATGTCGGATAACCATTAGATAAAAGATATACATATAAACGTGTCGTGCTCATGATCTAATGAATCTCCTAGTAGAGTAGAATGACTGCATTTCTGAGTTTGCGGACACAGGATTTCCTGCACTTGGGGGTTTCTTCACGTAACCTTCTTCAAGCTTCTAGTATGTGAGTTGGAGATAAATGCCATGTAAGCTGATTGCCGTATTTTCCCCATTCAGCTGGTAAACGTCCAAGCAACTATGGAGTCATTTCTTTCTCCGTTGGTTCCTGCTATTGAACAGATATGTACTAATTAGCTGTAAAATGACAACGTAACTTAGTCTGATTCCCTTTTATTTGTTTTATTTCTTCTGGATAATTCTTTTGTAACACTATTTAAGCAGCAATGCTTGATGAAATAAAGCAACAGAACCTCATTTCTTCCGCTGTGCAGAATCTCTTCTCCGTTATATTCTCCTTCCACTATGTTTTCTATCTTTGCTGCTCTGTTCTTTACATTTAGCAACCTATTTCGATGGACTGAGGCCAACGATGTAAAACTAGATCCAATTCCGTCTTCAGCTTAATCTTCATAGCACTAATTGAAGCTTATGGTCAAGACGCTCTTAGGTCTATGAAGGTATCTGTTTTCTTCCTGTTTATGGTTCGTGTTTCTCTTAGGTCCATGATCGTATATGTTTTCTTCCTGTTTATGGCCGTGACTCTCTTAGGCCTACGATGGTGTCTATGCCGGTCATCTTCATCGCAGCGATAATAGAGTCCACTTTCTTTGTTGTCCGCCTTTGCTTTCAGACCATCTATGCCCTACATATTCTTCAGCTGAGCCCTTTTAAGTTGGATCTGAAGCATAAACGGTGAGCCTTCATTAATCGCAGTTAATGCAAAATTCTGCCCAAGTGATCTATGCCGTTGATGCTCTCGCATCTCCTGCAATGCTTGTGCCTGGATTTGTCTTCGTCCCTGCTGTATATATTCATCATTGCTGACTTCCAGCTATGTACATATCCTAAGATCTTGAGATGAGAAGATCACAATCCTGTGCGTTGCAACAATAAAAGAAAATATTATTTTCCTTAAAATTAGCTTGCTGATTTTTCTCTCTCCAATGGTTTAGTGAGAATATCAGCTAGTTGCAAACATGATGATACGTGATGAACCCAAATTATTCTTTGCTGAATTTTTTTTCTTACAAAGTGACAATCTATTTCTATGTATTTCGTTCTTTCATGAAAAACCGGATTTGTTAAAATATGCAAAGTTGCTTGATTGTCACAATATAAATCGATTGGTTTATCATGACTCCACCCCAAATCATTAAAGTCATTGCTCGGTATTCTGCCTCAGCAAAAGATCTTGCAATAATAGACTGTTTTTTTGACTTCCAAGATATAAGACTATTGCCTAAGAACACAATATATCTACTAACTAATTTAGTAGTGGTAAGACAACTCGCCCAATCTGAGTAACAGTATTGCACTTGATGATGAAAATATTCCTTTTGTGAAGACTTCAAATACTTTAATTCTCTAAAGTGTTGCTTTATAGTGTGTAGTGCGTGGCGATTGCATGAACTCACTGAAAACTTGGACTGAATACATTATGTCTGGACGAGTAATAGTTAAATAAATCAAACGTATATGAAATGAAGCATCAAGTTTTTAAATGAAGCATCAAGTTTTTGGCTCACTCATCTTCGTTGTTTCTCTTTGCCTCTGTCTTTTGTCAAATTTTTGAAACTATAATTTGATCCCTTTCATGAAAATTCTCTAGCTCTGCTTAAGTAGAAATGCCTCTCTCAACGAGATACTAACCAAAGAGCACAAGTCCATGATTTCTGTTCATCGTTGTTATGGAAAAAAGCTCCACTACATTGATGTGATCGGTGGCCAAACAAAGAGGAAAAACGCTTGCAGGCAAGCATGCTTGAATCAAGGTGATGGACTGATGGTTATCAACTTGAGCTAGCTCGATGTAAGATGAGGAAGGAAAATATTTCTGATGATTGCAAACCTGAAATTAAGGAAACCAAATGAAATAATGATGTTACTCTCTCTCTCTCTCTTCATTTTCTTTTTTGTTTTTAGGTTAAGCCAAGGCAAGGCTGCCTTCCTAATATCCAAACTTTTTTCCTTAAAATTTTTGCGACTCCCCTTGTCTTTATATCTATGGATTTCATTATTTAAGAAACTCCCTGGTCAAGTGATGTTGAACCAATCTAATATATCATGTTTAATTGTTCAAGGCAATGTTATTTGTATCGTATGATACGTATCGTATAGGTCTAAAAAACATATACGATATGCTTACGATTCACAATATGCTTGTGTATCATAAGTCTATCATTCGTATCGTACGATATGTGCGCTATATCATACGATACGGGCTATACACCCCCATATCGTATGATACGAGGAAAAAATTATTTTTTGCATTATGTTTTAAAGATGAACGCTCCTCTCTCTTTCTTTTCTTGTTTCTAAATGCTGCAAGAGACGTGGAAGGGAGAGATTTTGCTCATTTTCATCAAAAATCACTAAGGATTCATTGATTTGGGAGAGTCTAGTAGCCAGTGAAGAAGCTTTCTCGTAGTGGGAACGGTGAGAAAAGAAAGTTGGATAAAGAAAATGAAGATGATGATGCAGATGATGATGATTATCGTTGAATCATGAAAGATGATAACTATATGTTTTGACTTTTGAACTTATGAATTGTGATGTACTCAAAGCCTAATGCTGATGCTAATTATGTTATTTTGAATATCTAATTTCTTATTTTGGAATGTGTTGTTCATATACATTAATGTTCCTTTAAATACATTTTTCTTGATTTTTTTTGCTTGTTTTTTTTTATTTTTTTATAATTTTTAATATTTTTTAAAAATAAAAAAATAATTTTACGATACGCTACACGTTCAAGGGCAGCAATGATATGGAAAGGTATAGTTGTTTTTTATAGGGTACTGGTATGGGAATCCCTTGTTTCTTCCGTTTGTATGAGCTCAAATGGTGGTTTTTTACAAAGTTTCAAAAGGCTGATTGTTAAGATGTTGGGGGCCAATATTCCACATGGTAATTTGGAAGATGTGATAGTTGAACAATCTAGCTCTTTGCTAATCTAAAACAGACTGTTTGTTTAGCCCGTAGATCTCCCTCCACTGGTGTCAAATCAATCGGAGACTGTCAGATAAAAGTGCCCAACAGTGATTGCCTCTTTAGTTGATGCAGAATTAGTGGTAATTGTGTTTGGTGCTTACCATCCCTTGGAAAAGGCTTTAAGCCTTCGCTCATTTTCCCAGCCCCGAGTTCCTGTGCTGCATTGGACTTGGGTCGGGCAAGGTACACTCGTCAACTAGAATGTCATGATCCTACCATTTGTAGTTCAAGGGTATAGCACCTACATGAAGTGAACCGACAACTTGCCTTCTACTCGCCCACAGCTGTGTGGTGCCTCTTGAAGCAGCTAAGACAACGCTCATGAATGGTGAAAGGATATGGAAAAGCTGGCCGAGTTTTTTTTACTTCAGTCGAATCAGCGTTGCCCTCTTACATCTACTGCTTATAGATCTGTCTCCATTTTGTATAATATAGTGTAGGTTCCAACTTCCAAGACTGGTGAAACTAACGAGTGCAGTTCGATATTTAAATGTCCCGATCGAGATCCAGTACTACAGATTGGTAGTCAGCCCTTTGCATCTGAATTTTAGCTACAACTCCAATTAAATTTAAACCTTACTACTGATCGAATCTGAGGGCATTTCAGTGGCATGAAGCAAGCCAGGATCTGACGCTTGCAATGCAAGACGGGCTCAGAAGCAGAGTCAAAGAATTGCTTTTTTCTTTTTTGGGTGGCGGGGAGTCGAATATATATTTTCCAAATTTATTATGGAGGCCAAATGATGCTTTTCAGAAGTTTTAGAAACTTAAAAATTTTGAATGTTATAACACGTTTTTTTTTTTTTCGCATTTTCAAAATATCCCGGGGTTGGAGTGTAGCACTGGCCTTCTCTGCTCTGCCCACAAATGAGCTAAGTCCGTTTATCTTGGCAATTCTGTTGGCAGAGTGGGCTGTTTTCGAATTAGTTTCTTTTTCAAAAGGGCGTGTTTTAAATCTCGTGTTTCCTGCTTCTTTCTATGTGCGTCCTGCGTCTGTAGACAATGGGCTTTCTGATGAGAGAAAAATGGGCTGCAAGCAACCGACTGTCAAGGACACGGGATTTTCTTCACCTCTGCAGGTTGAAGAACCACACCGGAATCTGAGCCGCAAAGAAAAACTCCGGTCCATTTTTATGATCATTGAAAAACAAGGGAATTTTCCGAAACACACCCAAAAGTTGGTAATATCACGCCCAAGGTGGTCTCAGTGTTATTAAAAACGCACAAGCGAAATAATGATTTGAGCAATCTTATTCTTCTAGATGTGGGAATGTCTTGATTAGGTGCCCGGAACACTTTGATTTCATAACAGCTATTCAAGAGAAGAAGATATTGCAACCTTCTGCCTCTGCACATGTATAAACGATGTGAAGCCCATCTGTTTCCGTTCCAGCAACATCTACGAGCAGATGAACATAATAAAACGCCCGCGTGGGGGTTTTAAATCAGAATCTACAGTCTCTCATGGTTTTCCTCCCCACTTTCTGCGCTTCGAACAGTGGGATGTTCACACCTCAGACATGCCAGCAAAAAGGAAACTAGCACATGTTGATGGTCTCAATGTTTATCTTAGATCAAGGACTCCGGATTTTGATTTTCCAATGTCTCAGAAGAGGTCAAACACTGTCACAGTGGGAGAGTGGTATTGCTCCTTCCTGTTCGTTAGAGGCTGGTGGTCTGGAAAATCCGGAGAGCCAAATACAGAGAGTTGTTTTACAGAACGAGACTTGAGCAACAATGGTGGAAATCTTCAGCGCTGAGAACTACCACAGAAGCGTGTATGTACCAGTGAGGACTAGTTTCAGTAAGGAGGAGGCATTGATTAGTGATGGAAAATATATAGTCAATGAATCCAATGTGACAGATGGGATGCTAGTTCTGAGGGGGAGGAATGAGTTTGGAACAATGGTTGGTGTGGGTTTGAGTGAAGAGATCGTAGAGAGTGAGGAATGGGCAGGGGGGAGGAAGACCGGATGAAGATCAAGTGAGTGTGAAAAGGGTGTTTGTGAGAACAATGGTTGGGCGAAGTTTGGTTGCTATGTTCTGGAGGAAAGATATGTACAGAAGAGGATGGATGGAACTGTAGTGCTCACTTATATATTTAGAGTTCGGCATCAAGTCGACCCAAGTGGGAGTGAGACGTTGTAAATTTGGTTTTTGTAAAGTTTGTCATAGTAATTCCTGTGTTCTTGTTTATTGTGCTGATAAAATGGGAATGTATATCAAAATTTGAGGAGAAGAAGTCCTCTACATACAAAAATAAAAATTAGGGACAAAAAGTCCCCTTATTACAATAACAAACCGCAAAAAAGAAACAAAAAGAGAAAATATACAAGTGTTCTTGTATATTGTGAATATGAGCAGTCTTGCATGTAAGTTTGTGTCCGAACCATATCGGAAAGCTGTTTTGCTTGTAGAAGTAAGGAAATTATCTATGTCGGATAAGCGTTAAATAAAAGATATACAAGTGAATGTGTTGTGCTCTTGATCTAATGAATCTCTCACTAAAGTCGAATGCATTTTTTAGTCTGCGGACACTGCACCTTCTGCACTTAGGAGTGAATTTGCTTTTGTAAGGTGGAAGACAATGATATATTAAAAATATCCTCTCATCTATGCCTTCGTCAATTTAATGTTAAGCTGAAAGGCTTCTCTGTTCTTCACGGAACCTTCTTCGATATTCTAGTCTGCTGAGTTGGATATAAATGCCATCTAAGCTGATTGCCGTATCTTCACCATTCAGCTCATAAACCTCCAGGCAACCAGTGGAATCATTTCTTTCTGCGCTGGTTCCTGCTATCGAACAGAAATACACATGCACTAATTAGTTGTCAAATCGTAAAGTATGTAACTTAGTCTGATTCCCTTTGATTTGTTTTTATTCTTCTAGGTAGTTCTTTTGCAACACTATTTAAGCAGCAATGCTAGATGAAATAAAGCAACAGAACCTCATTTCTTCCTTCTGCGCAGAATTTTCTCCTCTGTTCTATTCTTGTTCCACTCTGTTCTATCTTTGCTGCTCCGTTCTTTACATTTAGCAGCCTATTTCGATGGATGGAGGCCAACGATGTAAAAAAATCGTGCCGTCTGTCTTCAGCTTATGATTTTCATGATGCTGATTGAAGCTTATGGTCATGACTCTCTTAGGTCTATGATGATATCCGTTTTATTCATGTTTATGTTCGTGACTTTCTTAGGTTTATGATGGTAGCTATGGCTGTGCCGCTCATCATCATCGCAGCAAAGTGAGTCCACTCTATCGTGCAATGGAGCTATCTATGAATGGCGCCTAACATGAACAATGACACTTGCTATGAAACGGATCATGGACACCCCTATGCACATGGGTTTTGTCTGTAAAGTCAGGACAAGCTACAAGGCCTCACTAGACGCGCATAAAAGGCAAACACAGATGATAACACATCAAAACATTACATGAAGAGTTAATATATGCAATGATATGAGCCTACTTGTTACGGAAAATCTATGATGAAACATTATTATTATGTAAAAGAAGACCTAACTAACTCCTAGCCACCTATACGACTTCATGAATTGCTATGGTAGCATGTTGATAATGTGAAGTCTATCGCATAGATAATACATGAAAAACTTTCTCCAAAGATGAAAACAAGGTGGACTAAACATAGGATTTTTGAGAGTCTGAAAATCATTGAAATTGAGGTGAACCAAGTAGGAATCCATCCGAAAGACAAGAGGTCCTGATTTAATTAAAAAATGATTCTATGGGAATAGAGACTTAGTTGCATATGATTGTTTGAAAATTTTGATTGACTCGAGATGGGCAGTAAACCAAATCGGAGCTTCTATCATGGTAACTGGTAAGGTTGAATTTTGTTTTATTGTTAGTTCATTGAAAGAACTATAATTCTAGGTAAGGTGTGATCTGAATGTTTTGTCCAACTCTAAGCTCGGCAAACTAACCCGCGCCTTATGCGCGTCTATTTGTCTGATCAACTGTACCATGCCCATTGATGCATGAATGGCGAAAGGATATGAAAAAGCTGGCTGACTTTTTTTTTTTTACTCCAATCGAATCAGTGTTGCCGTCTTACATCTACTGTTTGTCGTCAGCTCAGCAGCGTTCTTTAAAAATCAATTTGGGGCCCTTTGGAAAATCGTCAAGAGTAGTTATTTCCGACATTATGGACAAAATATAGGCTTGATCATGAAAATTTTTCAAAAATATATATGCGTTCGGTTCTCGTATCCTTTTTTTTATGTGTGCCAACATTTTCCATGAAATTCAAATAAATAAGGGGAGATCAGGCGCGGAGGTAAGGGGTTTTTATTTGGCCTGGGGGAGGAGGAAATATATATTTTTTAAATTTATTATAAGGGCCAAATGGTGTTTTTCAAAACTCTGAGAAGGGTCAACTTAAAAATTTTGAAAATTATAACATGGTTTTTTTTTTCGAAATATCTTGGGTATGGGGGTCGGCCATGCCCTTCCCTGCCCATAGATGATAGTTCATTTACCTTCGAATTCTGTTGGCAGAGTGGGCTTTCTTTCCTTTTAGTCACCAAAAAAAAAAATGATGTTACATCCACTTACTAAAATATACAAGAAACTGAAAACAAAATAAAAAATAAAAAGGATGTCAGGTGTTTTGTGTATTATACCGGGTGCGATAATAACCATGTTGGGAGAGCAAGTTTTCTTCAAATTCTTTTATTGTTTGACTTAGCCTTGTTTGGTAAATTTTTTTCGTTGGAAAACGACATAATGGAAACATTGTATCATTGACTCAATAATTTTGTCAATCTAAAAAAGTGGTTAAGATGGTGATGTTGAAAAAGTATCTACCAAAGCCATCAAAACCATGTTGGCTTACTGTGCTTCTATGAAGCTGACGAGGTTGTAAGTGACAAAACATCCCAACTGAGTCAAAATCAATTTCCCTTATGGATTCCTTGTTTTTTTGGCTGGCCTTCCAATCGGGAGAAGTTACTTGCGAATGAGGAAAAATACCATGAAATGGAAAGAAAGATGTTCCCGTCGACGTTGCACTACGTGCATGGCGTCACCATGCATTGAAGAAGTAATTTAAAAACGATAGCAGATGTCAGCACTCAAGATTGGATACATCATGTGTGACCATATTAGCATAATCTGGTTAAGGTGTTATTAATCTCCCTTTGCCTTTCAAAAAAATTTAAAGGAGAAGGAGAAAGTTGGTGAGAGGCAGCAAAAGAAGAAGAAGAAGAAGGAGGAGGAGGAGGAGGAGGAGGAGGCCATATATGTATGTAACAAGGCCGCTTTCTCTGTACAAGGAAAACCCTGAGGCTTTAAAGGTACCCCCACCAGAGGGCCCTTACTCGGGGTACCTCCTCATCCACGATGCTGATCAAGGAGAAGAGGAGGCCGCGAGGTCCAGACAGAGTTGGCTGCAGGCCTTGTTCAAGGACAAGACCAAGTGTAGGACATTGCCCTTCCCTCAGGACAAGCTGCTCAAGGTTGAGGACGCAACGGGGTCCAGTAGCATCACGAACAAAGCGTCCTTCATCCCCGTTCTCGGTCAGCCCTTGTCCTCCAACCTCTACTACGTTGTCAAAGCTGATGGTCTCGACAAAGGGTACTCATCTTCAAAATCTCTTACTTCCCAATCTTCTTGCTTCTTCTCTCTCCGTGTGTTTGTTTCTGTCTCAACTTTTGTTTGTGGATGAAAGACCGTCAAGGCTGACGGGAACACAAAAAAGGCCGTGTTCTGAATCTCCTGCTTTTCCTACTTTTTCTTGTTTTTATGTGCGTGGCGTTAACTTTCCCTTCGATCTTAAAGTATCACCTGAGTGTGCTTCATAAGTGGTTGGCAATCCGTTTTGATCAGATTAATTATAGTATTAAGATTCAGTCCATGTTTTTCATGATTTTTTTTTTGTTTTACTATCAAGGAAACATGACTTTTCTGCATGTGCATGTGTGCGCGCACACACACGCTCTAACTCAGCAGACTGCGTGTCATCCTTGCGCAGGGGCCATGCTGATTTTCCAATTTTATCGGATGTCTTTGAAGAGACATACATACCACCTGCATCATGAACCTGTGTGATATAGATCACAAGGCAAGAAAGTTTAATTTGGCCTAGCATTGAAGTATATCATGTATGATAATTCCTATTCTATTAAACAAAAATTGAAACAGGTTTTCTAGCCAAATGGTGCTTGTTTCATGCACCATGTATTGAAATAGTCTCTGCCTTACTGCTTTTCCCAATAATTCCCTACAAGCTGTTGATCGAACATGCACGTTGCTCCTGTTAAAAAGGTATTAAATTAAAGCATCCATAAACAAGTTGCTTGCTAGTTCAACTTTCGGTCTTACCTTTGCCTAGTTCAAACCGCTTTTCTTTCAAAAGAAAAGGAAAAAATTTTCTTTTTGGGTTTCAATCAACTCTGTGTGTGATCCAGTGACGCATCTCCCTTCTCAAGGAAGGATGTTTTATTTTTATGTAATTTTTTTTGGTACTTTGAGAAAATATAATATATAGTTCCCTTTATTTGCCTGAATGTTTTGCACATTGTTATTAAAAATACACACAAATGAAATAATGATTTGAGCAATTTTCTAGATGGATGTGGGAACCGTTCGAATTAGGTGCCTATAACACTTTGATTTCGTAACAGCTATATGGTTTTTCCTTTACGCCTGTAAACTTGAAATTTTCAGGTTGGTCTATACTTGTTCAACAGAAGAAGATACTACAACCACCTGCCTCTGTACATGTATAAACGATGTGGAGCCTATCCGTTTCCGTTCCAGAAACATCTACCAGCAGATGAAGATAATAAAACGCCTGCATGGGGGTTTTAGAGCAGAATCTACAGTCTCGCACGGCTTTCCTCCCCGATTTCTGCGCGTCGAACGATGGTGTGCTCGTACCTCAGACTTGCCAGGAAAGAGGAAACTAGCGCATGTTGATGGTCTCAATGTTCATCTTAGATCAAAGACTCCGGATTTTGACTTTCCAATGTCTCAAAAGATCTCAAGCGCAATCACAGTGGGAGAGTGGTATTGCCCCTTCCTGTTCATTAGGGAAATTGGTGGTCTGGAGAATCCGGAGAGCCAAATGAAAGAGAGTTTATTTTACAGTATGAGACTTGAGCAACAATGGGTGGAAATTTTCAGTGCTGAGAACTACCACAGAAGCGTGTATGTACCAGTGAGGACTAGTTTCAGAAAGGAAGAAGCATTGATTGGTGAAGGCAGATATATAGTCAATGAATCGGATGTGACAGACGGAATGCTAGTTCTGAAAGGGTGGAATGGATGTGGAACGATAGTTGGTGTAGGTTTGAGTGAAGAGATCGTAGAGAAAATGAGGAATGAGCAGGGGGGAGGAGGACAGGGGGAAGATCAAGTGAGTGTGAAGATGGTGTTTGAATGTGAGAACAATGGCTGGATGAAGTTTGGTTGCTATGTTCTGGAGGAAAGATATGTACTGAGGAGGATGGATGGAACTGTAGTGCTCACTTATATTTTTAGAGATCCGCATCAAATCAAACCCAAGTGGGAGTGAGACCTTGTAAATTTGGCTTCTGTGCCGTTTGTCATGGAAATTACTGTGTTCTTGTCCATTGTGATGAATATGAGAAGTCTTGCATGTAAATTTGTGTCAGAACCAGATCGAATAAGCATTACATGAAAGATGTACAAATAAACGTGTTGTGCTCATGATCTAACGAATATCCTAAGAGTAGGATGACTGCATTTCTGACTTTGCGGACACTGCACTTGGGAGTTCTTCACGTAACCTTCTTCAAGCTTCTAGTCTGCTGAGTTGGAGATAAATGCCGTGTAAGCAGACTGCCAGATTTTCACCATTCAGCTGGTAAACCTCCGATCGACTATTGGAATCATTTCTTTCTGCGTTGGTTCCTGCCATTAAACAGAAATACGTAAGTACTAATTAGTTGTAAAATGGTAAAGTATGTAACTTACTCCGACAGACTCCCTTTGATTTGTTTTTCTTCTTCTGGATAATTCTTTTCTGACACTATTTTAAGCAGCAATGCTAGATGAAATAACGCAGCAGAACCTCATTTTCTTCCGCAGAATATAAATCAATTTAGCAGTTACCATGAAAGGCATCGTAAAAGGTGGTTCTGTGCCGGAATTAAGGACAGAAGATGGGCTTGAGAATTAAAATTTTCCAAATGAATCACATGCGCTCGGTTTCCCGTGTGCTAATCTTAGGTCGGAAATGGAAGTCAGTATTTGTGAAATTGTATTCTTGGAACTATAGATTTAATTTTAATAGGATCGGACTTGTACCTATGGGCACGTGCTTCTAGGTTGACTTTGACTTTATTTTTTGGGTCAAGTGCAACTAGTCTAAGGAAATTTGCATTATCTCACATAAATTAATCTTCTTGATGCCATTCTAGTCAAGGGTTTTGCAAGTGGTTCCATGTCTCGGATCCTGGATCTCCCAAGACTGGTGAAACTAACAAGTGCAGTTCGATACAAATGTCCCGATCCAAATCCAGTACTACGGATGGGAAGTTAGCCCTTTGCATCTCAATTTTAGCCGGAACTCGAATTAAATTTGAACCTTACTACTGACCGCGTGAGGTCATTTCACTGGCATTAAGCAAGCCCGTCTTTAAAGTTTTTTTTTTTTTTTTTTTCAAAGGGAGGAAAACTGTTTTTGTTAGGTGCCCATAACACTTTGATTTCGTAACAGCGATATGGCTTTTCATTTACGCCTGCAAACTTGAAATTTTCAGGCTGGTTTATACTTGTTCAAGAGAAGAAGATGCTACAACCCTCTGCCTCTGTACATGTATAAACGATGTGAAGCCCATCCGTTTCCGTTCCAGCAACATCTACCAGCAGATGAAGATAATAAAACGCCAGAATGGGGATTTTAAAGCATAATCTACAGTCTCTCATGGTTTTCCTCCCCACTTTCTGCGCATCGAACGGTGGCGGGTTTATTCCTCAGACTTGCCTGGAAAGGGGAAGCTAGCACATACCGATGGTCTCAATGTTTGTCTTAGATCAAAGGCTCCAGCTATCCAAGAACGCAGTAACTTCCATGGTTTCTACACACAAGCCAAATTCACTGCGGCTTTACTCCCGCTTGGGTTTGATTTGATGCGGATCTCTAAAGATATAGGTGTGCATCACAGTTTCATCCATCCTCCGTATCACATACCTTTCCTCCTGAAGGTAGCAACCAAACATCGTCCAACGATTGTCCCCACATTCAAACACTCTCCACACTCACTGGATCACCTTCCTGTCTACGATCTTTTGACTCAAACCAACACCAACCAATGTTCCAAACTCATTCCTCCCTCTCAAAACTAGCATCCCATCCGCCACATTGGATTCATTTGACTTTAAATTTGCCCTGACCAAGCAGTGCTTCCTTCTTTCTGAAATTAGTCCTCACTGGCACATACACGATTCTGTGGTAGTTCTCAGCACTGAAAATCTCCACCCATTGTTGCTCAAGTCTCATTCTGTAAAACAGCCTCTCTTTCAATTGGTTCTCCGGATTCTTCACACGAGAAAAAAGAAATGCCATGTAAAGCTTAAAAAAACCTTTAAAAACGAGTTTTTAACGAGTTGCGTGTTTTTCGCGTTTTTTCACTTTTTTTCATTTTTTAAATGTTTTTCCATTTCTTTTAATGCAAAACAATTTTTTTTCAATTTCTATTTTTTATTTGTTGATGTTTGTGTTATTGTTTGGAGTCCAAACCACCAAACTCTATAACGAACAGGAAGGGGCAGTACCACTCTCCCACTGTGACGGTGCTTGAGCTCTTCTGTGACATTGGATGAAACTGTGATGCACACCTATATCTTTAGAGATCCGCATCAAATCAAACCCAAGCGGGAGTAAAGCCGCAGTGAATTTGGCTTGTGTGTAGAAACCATGGAAGTTACTGCGTTCTTGGATAGCCCTTTTGCATTTTTGGAGTATCCAAATTATCTGTCAGATAAGCGTTCAATAAAAAAATATTATATAAATGTGCTCATGATCTAATGAATTCCCTAGGAGTAGAATGACTGCATCTCTGAGTTTCTACAGGTGCCAAAGGAGTCAACCGCGTCATGATTTATTCTACTGTATTGCTTAATCGGTGGATTCGCTGAATCAATATCCTGTCTAATTCAATTCATAAATTTTTGCAACACCGATTGCAGTTCTACGGATTGACTCATTATCATTGAGTTTCTCGTAATATCCACTTTTTTTTTTCATTGAAGTATATGATGTTTCTCGCTTTTGAAAATCTCCGGACATTAAGTTGATCTATCAACACATCGACAACAAGCACATCTCGACCACCCGCATTACTTCTGACATATCTTCATTATCTTGAAGTATTCCTCATCCCACCAAGCCATGGATTCCCTCTCCAACAACTAGCCCACGTTTTCTCTGAAGAATTTAAGCGGCTTTCTACTAAAGCTGGTAAACGGACTGAAACTGTTGATCTACCGCATTTGGGTTCACAGTCAGCTTAGAGCTCCGTAGTCCATGTAAATGGCAAACTGAACAATAAGCATCATGTAGAGGATAATGAATCCCTCATACCCTGCAAGAGTGAGTTCAAATCTTCTACAGCATCAGACCCCTTTTCACTGTTTTCTTCGCTGTCTATGGTCACCACTACCCTTAGGTCTATGATGGTGTCTGTGCCGGTCATCTTCATCGCTGCCATAATAAGGTGAGCCCACTTTGCTTGTTGTCCGCCCTCGCTTTTCAGAATGTTCAGACCGTCTGTGCCCTATATATTCATCAGCTGAGCCCTTTTGAGTTGAATCTGAAGCGTAGTACGACGAGTCTTCAGTCATCTCGGTCAGTGCAAAACTGTGACCAAGTGGTGATGACTCTCTATTGCGTGGATGATCATGAATGCTTTCGTATCTCCTGCTATGCTTGTGCATGGATTTTTCTTCATCAGTGCTGTACATATGCTCATCATAATGTGATTTCCGACTTGTTCTCCTTTTATGCCTTCTGGACGATTCAGAATCCTTTCGGTGTTCAAATTGTTCATCAGCAGACCGCTTCTCAGGCTCCTCCAATGACCCATACGTTGTTTTCCCACCCACATCACTCACGGCAGATTTGTGAACCTTGACTGGACTTCTCCGTCTAGGTAATGGAGGAATCTGAATCAAGCAGAACAGATATAACTGAATATATTCAGTTGAAATGGAAGGAAGAATTATTACTGTACTGATGCAAGACCTGAAAGCGTGACATATAGTGCCCTTCTGGGGGCAAGGGAATGCCCAGTCTCTTTAGATCATCCCGTGGAATTGGACGCCTAGCGTTAAGACAACAAAAGAAGACTATAAATATATGCTCTACAATTTAAGTGTACAATAACTGAAAATGAAGAGGAATCATCTACCTATGAGCACCCATAAGATAGTGATAGGGGCAAAAAGTGAACTACAGAATTGGTCTTAAGACTTGTTACAAGGAGGAAAAAAGTTACGACTCAAACAGAAAAAGGTCTATACAGTGGAGCACGGAATGGCCTTTCACGCCCTCCGAACCGAAGCTGGCCAGACTCCTTTCTGCCACCAAGGCCACCTCCTGTTAGAAAAAATGTCGTCAGATAGACTTGTTTAAAATACAGGATGAACAAGTAATACCACTTACCTAATCTTCGAGGAATCCATCCAGGCATGAGCTGCTGTCTATTATAATCTACAATTATTTCACTGTCATCAATGATGGTATGGTGGGCATCCTGCATGTTTTCAAACCAAAAAGGAATGGTCAAACTTTTACCTTTCAGGATATCCTAAACCAAGAGAGACCTCCCTACAAATGAATGGTCAAAGTGAGACCCTTCATAAATCTCCCCAAACATCTAACCACCACAAATGCTGTGAATCATAAAGGTATTAAAACTTGCACAAGGAATTATAAAATCAACATCACACGCTTATGATCTCTTCCTCTTAATATCTCCCTGCAACTACTGGAGCATGTAGAAAAGGAAATAGAGGGCAAGAAAAGGAGGCCATGACCAACACCTAACATGTCCCTTGTAGGTGGCTACGGTCAATTTCCAACTTCATGCAAAAAATAAATAAAATTTTCAAGTTAGAAAGGTCAATATTTAGAAAAGCGACAAGAAGCCAAGTCTATTGAGACGTAAATCAGTACCTCATATGCATGCCGCATTTCCCGCTCTGTCTCATACTCAACAAATGCATAACCACGTGAAGCACCAGTCACTGAATACATCACAAAATACACGAATACCAGAAGATCAGAAAGATTTCACTTAATTTGCCCTGAAACCAAGCAGAGATGAAAACAGTAGCTTTCAGGCAACAAAAAGCATTGGCAATTAAATAAAGAAACAGCAGTGAATTCAGCAACAAGAACAAGTTGGTGCGACACATGTTAAACTAGATCTTGTGTTTACATACAGAAGAACTTTATCATGAATCTACGAATATTGATTACAATAAGTTAACCAGATGAATCCTTTCCAATTTTGACCATAAAATATTACACCCGCTAACAAAAAAAATCATGAATATTGTAATGTCAAGCCTAGAGTCCATATACAGCAACAAGACATAAAAAAATGGTAGGCACGCCATTTTGTGAGACCCCTCGGAGAATGGGGTATTAGTAAAATTAAGGTGGAAACTGTACAAAATCCAAGTCCTTGTGTATAAATAGGTTCAAAAGTCCATACAGGAAAATCCTGTAGATTCAACAGTAAGATCTAAATCATGAATTTTTATCTTCCATTTTAACTTTTTTGTGATGGAAGCGGCCGTTTGAGACTTAACCTACAAACTACAGCCTAAAAGACCAATTGCTACTAAGAATTTCAAAGATAGAAAATTTGCTGTTTTGCATTATCTTCACCTTATTCATAATAATGAAAAGGAAAAGAAAGAGAAGTACCAATGTGCCTAACCAAGCGAAGATTCTTCACCCGCCCATACCTGCTCATTGCCTATGAAAAAGAAACTCCAAAATTCAAAAACTCAGTACTGGAGAGGGAGAAATTACTCATAAAAGAGAAGGATCACAATGAAGCAGATTTGAGGCCTTGAGTAAAGAATCTTCTGTGGTGTAAGGGGAAAGCCGACCAACAAAAGTAGTGCAGTAGGGATCACCAATAATCTTTGGGTCCCCATTTGGGTCATCTGCAAAACCAAGAATATAGAATTAGAACAAAATAAAAGTATGTGTGTGTGTGTGTGTGTGTGTAGAATATAGAATTAGAACAAAATAAGAGAGAGAGAGAGAGAGTGTGTGTGAGAGACTGTGGGGCAGGGAGAGAGACAAAGAGAGAGAAGGTGGTTTAATATAAAGATAGTGTATTTTCTGCTCACATAGGCCTGCAGAAGAACAAAGGAGGGCCCTGTATGTTGCATTGTCATGAGGGAGGATGTCTGTGCCGTCAATGCTCCCTGTCTGGATGGGATGGTAGGTATCAGCATAGAAGACCGCATTGATGTTGTCACTTGAATGGCTACTACCACCAATGCCACCACCTCGATACTTGCTCATACCTCTCTCTCTCTCTCTCTCTCTCTCTCTCTCTCTCTCTCTCTCACCCAACCAACCAACTGCACCGACTATAAAGTAAAATGTAGGAAGGAATCAGGTATTCTTCCAGGCAAACTGGTAAAATAGCTAATCTCCAAATGAGGCCGCTCCTGCCGAGGGGTAACTTAGTTACAAAAGTCTAAAGACCCAAGCAGGAAAGGAAATCAAAAATACAAGTCTGTATATAATAAGAAAAATTACTAGAAAGTGCCAGAATCAATGAGAGTTGGAACTACTAGAGCATGGGTATCAAATAAGTCATCATGATTATGTTGTTTAAGAGCAATAATTTCTAGTGACTGTTGAGGATACTAAACATCCTTGACACAAATAACTGACAGCAAAACATACAATTAGCAACGCAGATGCTACTTATCAATGTCAACAACGTTTCACTCCTGCCTATCAATTGAAATGGTGGAAGTTGCTTTCCATGACCTGTGACTAAACACTAGAATACTCCTCAGCGAATATTATCAGTTTTACTTTTATCTCTTACTCAACAGTCAACACAACCTTGGCTCTACCAGAAAAACAGAGAATGAAATTAGTACCTGCCTTATGCATGCATATTGTAACTCCCCAAAATAGATAACACAATTGAATCATTGATTTGTTATTTATCTTTTATTTATGTAGTACCGCTGGATGCTATAAACTATAAATATAAAGCATCTTATTACCACATTTTAGGAAGTGACCACATCCATTCATCCAAAAACAGGAGAATTCATAACTACAGCTTGTCAACCTATAGATCCACACTTCTAAATAAGTGAATGCATCAAAACCCTCCCTACTCCAGAATTTCAACATTTACTGGCACAAATAACTCAACACCTGTTTCTATGCGTTCAATTTCACAACAAGCTAATTACGAACTTCAGAACACAAATAAAAACCCAAAGTAAAAGAACAATCTACCATTGAAATTCATCAAATAAAGACTCCAGAACCAAATTTTCTGCCAAATCCCAACAGAACCTACAGAATAATGAAGATGGCAACTAGAAACAATGTACCAATCACAAACATTCAACACCAACAAAGACCCAAACAAAACAAGGAGAACCAGCTATTAAAATCACCAAACAAAGTTGCCACAAGCTAATTTCACCATCACCAATACAACAGAACGGCCCATTCACCCTAGATCTCCTCAAATATCCCTATCCGATCTGTCTCAAAGACAAACATTACAATATGCATATCTAACAAAAACTACAATTGAACGTCTCTTCAACACAAGTACCAATAAGTTTATAATAAAGTTTAAATGTTTTCTCAAGGTGATTAATCAACTGTGGCTTCATCATTGTTTTTTAGTTGACAAGGTTTGGAAGCATTTCAAATGCATGAAGAAGAACCATGGAGGTATGGACTAGAGAATGGACTGGAACATTATTCGTTCACGGTCGATGTTCTTGGACATGATTATGTAATCCCACCTAAAATTAGAACAGGACGGATTAATGATCGAATTGGAAGCACCAAATTTGATGGCCCACTGGAGAATTCTTTCATTTATTGAGAAAACTCTTTCTATCAAAAAACATTTTCATACATGTCTACATACACAAATACATGCATCCATACACACATTACATATATACAGTTGAACCATTTTTTCCTATTATATTTTCATTTTGAGATCTAGACAGAAAGGGTAGAAAAATAGTTCCAACGAATGGGAGCAGCAGTCTCCAGAGAGCTTTCTGCTAGTTGATGAAGGAATCATGCAATGATTTCCCATAAAGTACCTAGCCATCTTCCAATCACAAAAAAGACTTGACATCTTCTAGAATTACAGGCGGTCCTAAAGGAGGCAACACTTGAGAAAACCAAAAGGTGTTCCAGGAAAGCATAGGATAGACCCATAAGATTCATAAGTTAATCATCATCATATGAGACACCCATGGGCAAGAAACAAGTCAATGACAACGAACAATTTTTACAATGTTCCAAACACCATATAAAGCAACTGAGAACAATCAAAATTCATTTTGGTTGGCTTCCTCGTTGCTGAAATTTCAAATATGAGAAGCAGCAGGAATGAAGACCAGCATTACAGCTAAACGAATTAGACTAATGACAGTGAACTTTTACCAGCACTAGCCCTAAAGAAGCCGTTCTTGCTTTGCTATCTCCACAGGACAGAGCCGATAAAGGTTCACAATTGGGTGTCATTCCTTTCCACATCATTAAAGAAACAGGGAAAAAAGAGGAAGATCTTCATGTGATGGACAATGAGGCGGTATGATCAGAAAAAGGTGAAAACTTTGTCCCTAATTGTTAGCTCTTGTTAATCACAAAAAAAGCAAACAAATCTCAAAGATCTTCGAGGTGTTTTCATAAGGAGGGAGATGGAGGACTCAGCCTCGGGCAGGAGGACATCGATGAGGCGGGGAACACCTGCCAGCCTGTCCACAATGGGTGACCAGCAGTAGGAGTCATGGGAGAACCATCAGCCGAGAGAGAGAGACTGACCTGCGAGTGCCGGAGAGAACAGAGGACGCCGGAGGCAGCGCGGGAGAGTGAACGGGAGAGGGGGTTTCCCCGTTAAAATGAACTGCAGGGAAAAGGGTAATTGCGCATTCGGGGGAAGAGAGAGAGAGAGAAAAGGGGTTTTGGGGCGGTTTAAATGTTTTTTTTTTAAATAAAACGAAAATGTCGTGCCTTAGGCGTATTATGACGTCATATTTTTTGCACATTTATAATTTCTTCCTCTCAGTATCTCCATCTGACAAAATGCGCATCTAGGAAAAAAAGAAAAAAACCAAATGGCAAAAATATTAAATTTGAACCTGTTATCATTCCAGACACGAGAAGGAGAAGGAAGAGGAGAAGCAGCAGACATCTTACAATTTCATGTCCGCCATGCATTAAACCGGTTTGCTGGCACCAATTTCATGCAAAGTTGACTGCCATATGATAAAATTGATGTACTAATTGACGTTGGGAGTTTCTTGTTCATGATGTTGATGAAGCTTGAGACTGTGTGACGTGAATAATCTAGAGTCCTATTTCTGTCGTCTTGGATCCAAAGCATGCCATATAAAGCCAGATCTTTCTAAGAATTGAAGCATTGTCGTGGCGTGAGTCCTTCAAACTCTCCATAAGATCCTCCCTTTCGATAATGTTCATCACGATCATATTACGTGATGGCCATGTTCGTGCGCGGTTGGAGTTTTCAACTGGATTTGGCTGCCAACTGTTGTGACCTTATTCAATTCTCTAAGTTTGGAGACAGCTAAATCCCCCTCTTTGAACTAACAATATGGTTAATCTGGACATGGTTCGAGTGAAGATCTGGACCTGATTAGCTTTTCTATATGCATGGCCGGATGAATGTTACAGACCATCATCTCGAAAATTGTCAAGATTTTGTGAAAAATGTCTTGAGCAGAACATGCAGCAAAGACATATGTATCGAATTCATTCATACATACATTAATGTTTGACCCTGACGTAAAAATGATCTTGGCACTGTTTTCTGGCTCAAGTTAGTTGCCTCTGTATGTTTTTCATGCATCATATAAACCTTGGATGGACGTAATTAGTAAAAAACAGGCCTTTTTTGATACGTTGGAAGCTTATTCCTTCTTCTTCTTGCACTTGTTCATTCCCCCCAACTTAGAAGTACTGGACCAAACTTCTGAACCTGGATTCGAGATCCAGAAATTTGATCTAATTCTTCCAGCCTCATAAGAATTAGAGGCCCCATTAAAACAGTATTGAAGAGCTTAAACCCATGCTTGACCACAAAATTGATTCAGAATGATCTATCTGGTTGGTCAAAACCAGATCCTGCGCATTATATCACATATATGAACAAGAACTTTTTGTTCCGAGGGGAGTTGCAGAACGATGTATGTGACAAGGCCTCTCTCCTTCTATAAGAGATCTGCATCTGCATTGTCCCTTCCCCCTCCAGAGGGGCCTCACTCTGGATATCTCCTCATACAGGGCCAGGATGGACAAGATTACAACCGGTGCAGCTGCTTTGGGATGCCCAGGGACACAAGGTACAAGTCTCTTCCACTGCCTCAGGACAGGGTGCTCACAGTTCGCCATTTTGAACACAGAGGAGGGCATGAAATTGTAGTTCACACTGATGAGACAATCTTCATCCCGGTTCCTGGTCAGCCCTTGTCATCAAATCTCTACTATGTTGTTAGAGCAGATGGTGAACGTATGGGGTACTATTTCTTCTCATCCGTAATGTTTCTCAATATGTTAGTTTTTCGTTTATCTATGATCGTATTGATGTTGAAGATAATTAAAAACTAGATATTTCTGCGCTACCAACGATCAAAATGAAATTTCTACCAAACTGCCAATAATGGAGACATCAAATGTTTCCCGGTTGTACTAGCAGAGAGATACATACATATTTTCATCTGGAACTTGGATATGTATACAACTATACATATATATGCTGCTTGATATTTTGAGGTCTTCATGGTTGGAAGTTTAGGTGAGAATATAAAGAAGGCAGGGAAGACTATTCACATATTCCATCTCTAACAATTTCAACAGATACAGTTACTGGAGGAAAACCTGAGGCAGATTTTTCAGAATGATAATTGAAATCCGGACTTTTCTTTTTCTTTATCTTCCCCACTATAGAAAAACTTTGGTAGTTCATGAAATTGCAAGTAAAATGCAGAACCCCGCGCAATAACTCATCATTGAACATGGACAGGATAATATTTTAAGACAGGATCACAACAACGACTCGTCTTTAGAGAAAAGTACTCGTTGAACTAAGAAAAAGGACAAGATAAAAGTTGAAAAGATGGAGGCACATAAGTGGCAATGGTGGTTGAGATGTTAAATTCGTTCAACTGTCCTGCTTCCCCTTGCTCATCACTAATAAATGGATGAAACTTCAGGCTTGTAAGCACCTGTTCCAGCGAGGAGGACGTATGTTCATGCCAATGCAGATGCATAAAGGATGTGGCTCCCCAACGCCTTGACTCCAGAAACAGGTACCAGAGAATGAAGGTAACAAATCGCTCCGGCAGCTTCGTGATTGGATCCGCTGCATCAGACGGGATTCCACCCCAGTTCCTGAGAAGAGCCGGATGGGCCATGTACAAATCCGAACTCCTGCCGCCGTTTCCAAAGATTCCCGAAGCACAAGGCCTCAATGCTGCTCTAAGATCAAAGCTGCCCAAATTTGATTTCGACGTATCAAAGAAGCGGTCGGAACCGGTTGTTGTGGGAGAATGGTACTGCCCATTCATATTCATAAGAGAATTTGGTGGCTTGGACCACCCCAAGGCACAGATGGAACAGAGCTTTCTGTACAGGATGAGTCTTGAGCAACAGTGGGAAGAGATCTTCAGTGTAGAAGCGGCCACAGACCAAGACCAAGCGGAGAGTGTGGCCGTGGGGACGGTGGTGGCAAGGGAAGAGGCGCTAATTGGTGGTCGAGCAGAAATTCATGAGGAATGGAAAGTGGAAGATGGGATGATGGTGCTGAGAGCGAAGAACGTGAAGGAGGGGCTGGTTGGTGTTGGCTTGAGCGTGGAGATTGCACAGAAAATGGTGGAGGATCAAAGGAAAGGTCCAAGTGATGTTGTGGATGTGAGGGTGGACAGGGTGTTTCAGTCAAGGAAGAAGCCATGGAAGAGATTTGGGTGCTACGTTTTGGTGGAGAGATACGTGCTCAGAAGGATGAATGGGGAAGTGGTGCTCACCTACAGTTTCAGGCATACAAATCGTATTCAGCCTAAGTGGGAGTAATATCATCTACGGTTTAATGATACACCAAGCACCTATTGATTTATTATTAAAGGCTTTTGCGGTTCTTTCTCTCTACCGACAGAGTTGAATACAATGTTATAATTCCGTTCTGTACAACTTGTTTGGCGATGTTGTATTCAAACTAAGTTGAACTTTTTTTTTGCTGGTTGCTTTTAATGCATTTGTGCTTCTTGTCTGTGTGCGCCTGCATCTTGGATCCAATAAGTCTCATTTACAAGTTTACTGATACTCCAATATCCTAACATTTTAAGTTCTTGGGAGAATTAGCCGTTGAATTCCCATATTTTGACATATAAACGAGATTCCATGACATTTCAGAGCTCAACAATTACTAAAGACTATAATTGATATTTGAACAAAATAAGCTACAAATATTTCCTCAAAATATTGCTGAAGAAAATTTTGTTTTTTGGGTCCGGAAGCAGCGGCAACTGCAAGACATCCTAGGCTCCCGGCTATGGTTTTCCCGAGACGAGATTTTGTGATTCCGATTCATTTGGTTCGAGTCTACGGAAAAGGGTGGCGCACTCTCGTTTAAATTAATCAAATATGAACCGCTTGGAAGTTAGAACTACGATCGGATATCAATCTTGATGAGGACAGACTCGAACCGTTTTGTACCTGCCCTTGTCGTCACCTTCGTCTTCCCTTCGTCTTCCCTTCCGCACTAAGTTTGCTGCTTTCTTCTGCAACCTCTCATTCTCTCCTCTATAGAGAGAGAGAGATGGCGGATGGGGGAGGAACGATCTCGGAGGTGTATCAGGCGTCGAGGAGGAGGCTGCTTAGGGCGAGGGGGGACGTGGAGAGGGTGGAGAGGGCCGGCGGGGATGTCACGTCGTCGGAGTTCGTATCGTCTCTCCGGCGGGAGCTGGCGGAGATCGGATCCATGTGCGGACAGATGGACCGACTCTGGCGCTCCGTCGCTGCCAAGCCCCAGAGGGATCTCTGGAAGAGGTACAATTTTTCCCCCCTCTTCTTGGAGTCCCTGAGATTGTCTTTTTTGAGTCTGAATTTTTCGATATCGCTGCTATCTTCTTTACTTTTTCTTTCATATTGAGATCTTGGCTTGATTATAGCGTTTGTGTTAGTCTGATTGGGGATTATATGTAAGATGGTGGTCGAATTTGCACCGGAATTCTTGGTGTGTACAAATGATGTTGATTTGGGGCAGCATTATTTGGTTCTAGTTGTTTCTGCTATGATTGGGTTGTGGATGTTTTGTATGATCTATTTCGAAATTATTTCATCCTTTAGATGATCTTCCTTCTGATTTTCCTTTTCATTTTGGTTCGAAACGGTTATGATTCATTTTGCGTCTTTGTCTTTCGTTCTTCTTTTTCACTGCTTCTTCTTGTGGGAAGGACTCTTTTTTTGGTTCTGGAGATTGAGGCTTCTTTGGCTATCCGAAGTCATTATTTTGATTGGATAATTGGCAGTTCGTTCATCGTCGCTTGAGCCCTTATGGGTTTTTCTTTTTATTTTTCCTACTCTTTTTTGGCTCAGTTTTAAAACGTTAGAAAATTTTAGAATGAAAGCGTTGAGACCAGAAGCGACCTAAAGCCTCGAAAAAACCTATGGAGTTAGTCCAAAACCTGGCAGCTCAGTTTCGTAGGTTGGCATGATCTTGGCGCGATGTCTTCTTTAAATAAAAGGGAACAAAATGAACTTCAGTCGGAGCAAATTAAGGTAGTTTTAACTTAAAGCATATTTGGTTCAGTAAATCTAGTGAAATCGTCATCCGGTTCTATGAGTCCCTAGCCACGTCTAGTAAAAAAAGTAACTTAGCAGAAATGCATTCCAGTGCTAACTAACTCCTCAAAATAAAACAAGTAATAAAGAAATCATAAGTGTGTTGTACCCTTTTTCTTCCATCATTACTTTGTACAGCGGTTATCTTCATTCATGCAGCTTTCTTGATATAAGGTAGATCGTTTCAAGAGAGACTGTCTACAATTCGTACTTTTTATTGGTCTCTTTGATAAAAATAAAGAGATTTACGATGTTGAATATACTGTTGATGCATTTTGATGTCTAAACCATACATTCTCCAGAAAAAATAATTGTTTCTTTGTGGAAAATTTGATTTAGTTGGTATTTTGTAGATTTTGCACATGTACGCTATGCTTTCACTAGAATAGAAGAAAATTGGAAGTCCTTTTGTGCTTTCTTTTATTTTGCCTTTCTGAATATTTGAAGGAATATTTTCTTCCTCATAATTTTGACTGTTCTGCAGGAAAGTCGAGCAGGTAGCTGAAGAAGTGGACTCTTTGAAGGATAGTTTGGAGAAATATGTGCTACGACATCAAAAGAGAATGTTGGAAGCTAAAGAACGAGCAGAGTTGCTTGAAAGAGCTGTAAGTTGTAATATCAATTATGTTAACTGTTATTATCTCAGTCAGGTTTGAGAATTGTATATTTTTGTAATATTTCAGTGGTTTGTCCTTTTTTGCCTTGATATAGATGGAACACACCTTCCATGTCATGTCATTCTTTTTGTCATCAGCTGAAATTCATGTAGTTGTTGTGATGTCTTTTTTCTCTATTAGATGTTCTAGTACCAGTACGGATGATATCTTTCCTATGAACCATTTGTTCACTCGCTTAGAAACTTTATTAACATTTTTCATGTTCTTTTCTGTTTTCTTGTTGGATTGCAAGAGTTAATTGCATCAAATGTGATTGTTAAGATATACATTTTTCCTTCATTTGACATTTAGTAATGTTGGTCGCTCTCTTTAGTTGATGTAATAGGCACTGTTTCTGCATTGAGGACTGTTTCTGCATTGAGTACCGGTACTGTCACTTTTGTTGCTGAATTGAATGTTTTGGTTGTTGTTAATTTGTTCCTGACCCAGTGAGCAATGTGACATTGGGGCTGTGTAACAACCTGACTCACTTCTAGGCTCAGGCCCTTGGTTTAGCAGATCCCAACCCACCCCCTAGAAGTTTTGTCTTCAACCTCAAAAAGGCTAGGAACCAGGATAACAATCTATTTAATAACCTCATTTATAAGCTCTTGAAGATCCCTCACAATCTTCAATATGGGACTAAATTTTTGGGGTGTTACAATCCACCTCCCTTAAGGCATGCACGTCCGCACGTGTGGAACCTTAGGTCCGAGTGTTGAACCAGTTCTGATACCACCGTAACAACTCGACCCACTTTTAGGCTCAAGCCCTTGGTTCTGCGGATCCCAACCCGCCCTCTACCAATTTCGGTTTCAACCTCAAAAAGGCCAAGAACCAGGACAACAATCTATTTAATAACCCCATTTATAAGCCGTTGAAGATCCTTCATAATCTTCAATACAAGACTAAATTTTTGGGTGTTATGATCCACCCCCCTCAAGGCACACGCATTCTCGCACGTGTGGGATCTTATGTCCGAGCGTTGAACCGGCTCTGATACCACTATACCAACTCGACCCACTTCTAGGCTCAGGCCCCTGGCTCGCCGGATCCCAACCCTCCCCTAGCAGTTTCGGTTTCAACACCAAAAAGGCTAGAGGAAAATAATTTATTTAATAACCTCATTTATAAGCCCTTGAAGATCTCTCACAATCTTCAATATGAGACTAAATTTTTGGGGTGTTATACTGTGACATTTATCAGTTAGTTATTTCATGACATTCTTAAGTTCCAATAGCTTTTTCTGCAAGTCTCATTTTGTTTGGGTGTCACTGTCCAGCAGAGTGATTTTAGAGACTTCTATTAGTGGATCTACATATTTTGTCAGAGAAAGTCCATTGAACTCCTTCATATCCTGATAATAGTATCCTTTGGTGCACATATCTTCCATTTTTATTGACTTCTGAAAATAGGTAGTTCACGTGGAATTAGAATATCCCAACATCATCCTTTCAGAATATCTTGGCCACATTCCTATGTCAAATGTTAGTTAACTAGCAACAATAATCGATAAAATTATATTGTTTATGTCCAGCAAACTGTTGTTGACTGAGCATTAGGCATTAAGTTCTTTTCATGGATTAGATGGATCAAATGAAAATTGAAGCCTGTGGGACATATGCAAGAGTTCCCAACACTAGTGCAGGTTAATACAGGTATGATGGAAATTAGAATATGATGATGAGTACCCAATGTTACACAGTTCCCATGTAAAACCATTAAAATACTAAGAAAGCCAGGATGAACGCTATATCTTTATGAAGGGAGGATAAGTTTGTGCATAGTAACTGTTTTCACTTTTCATCAGTATAGTTCCTTATACCTAGAAGTTGAAAATTTAGAGGTAGATATTGTTTCTATACATCAATTGTTGTCTAATATGTTTGGAAATGATGATTTTCATCAACCAAAGTTTGGTGTTGTACCTTTCATTAAATAAAGAGAGGAGATCAAAAAGCTGATGACAAAGGAGTTGATCACAAGGGAGTGAGATGTGATGAGCATAAGGATGCAAATGCATTGGATCCAGGACAACTAAATATATTGTAGGCTGTGTTGTTGGATTTGGATCTTGAAACAACAAAAATCTCAAAGACCATCATACTAGCTCTGACCCATTTGCAAACCCTTATCACTTCATGCAACATCATGAGCACTGAAAGCGAGTTAATTGTTTAATCACATTATGTCACGTCATCACCATTAGAGGAGTGAATTCCTTCCTGCCAGATGATGGATCCAGCCATAGGTGCTTCTACATGAGCTGTGGGTGACCAAATATGAACTGGTACCTTAGGGACTTTGATGCTGAAAGAAGCAATCCATAGAAAGATTTGGCATGGGCTCATAAGAAAGGCTAGCTACGTGCCTAGCTGGAGGATTCCTGGATAGCCTGGAGGACATCAGACATTGAACACGGGAGAAGTGGCAATCATTTCAAGAGAGATGATATTAAAGATATAGTTTAGTTCCTTGAGGAGAATAGAGATATTGGTGGCACCCATGCTAAAAGGATAAGTATCAGGTCTCCTGTTGAATGCTATATTGTATCTTGGTTGTCAGATGAATTTTCGTCCGTTACATGGAAATAATGCTGCTTATTCTGTGGTGTTCTCTTATTTGATTTATTGAACAAGATCTGGTAATATTTGCGAATTTTAATTTGCCAATTAGTTATATTAGTTCATGAATCTGCTGTTTCTTCTTTTGAGTTTTTTTGCTTGGAGAATCTAAATCATATGTCTGAAGCTGGGGGATGAGTGATGAATTATAAAGTGGGGGAAAAAAAATCCTTCATTACAAAGAGGAGGGCACAATGTCAACATGCAATAACTATCACTTTGTGGCTGTCACAATTTGGATTATTACTTTTAATCTCAACACGGTCTAGTTCTTTGTCAACCTATTGTAACGGTGTTCATTTGGCTCTTTGGAAGTTGCGTTCTTTTCTCCTTTCCCTTTTTTTGGCATGGGTTTCCTCTCTTGGGAGGTAATTCTTCTTTTATTCTTCAAATAAGCTACCACAACTCTCCTCCTTGGTTGTATTAATTTTAGTTCTTTCCGAGAGTAAATTACAGTATTCAAATTTTTGTTTTTCTTATTAATAGAATGGCTTTTTTTCCTTGGGATGTTTATGTCATCTTGCTCGAATTGACCTCATTTCTTGGGCTAATGGATTTTATCTATGTCTGAAAGTCTGGAAAGTGTTGATGGTTACTTATTTGCGAATGTTATCCTTGTGGTAGAATGGAGACTCTGCCCATGTTATGCGGGTTTTTGATGAAGAAGCTCAGGCAATGCAGTCAGTTCGTAACTCCTCTAATATGATCGAGGAAGCTTATGCCACTGGAGTTGCCATCCTCTCAAAATATGCTGAACAGCGAGACCGTTTAAAGGTACCTGCATGGACTGCTGAGTTGATGTGTGCAATTTGCTTTCTTGAAATTGAATGTCTGCGTCTTCACTCTTAGATTAATAATATAGAAGAATAATGTCTGCAGAATATACCTAATTTGTTAATCTGTAGTTTATTTCTCTGTCATCCTGAGGATAGCTCGTCTGAAAACTTACTGATTGATTGCCTTCTCGTGTTGCTTATTGGGGTGTGTAGAGAGCACAAAGGAAAGCATTGGACATACTGAACACTGTTGGCCTTTCAAACACTGTTCTGAAGCTCATTGAGAAACGACACCGAACAGACAAACGGATAGCATATGGAGGCATGGTTGCAACAGTGATTATAGTGTTCATGTTCTATTGGTGGCTGAGGCACTGACAGCTATATAGTTTATGCATCAGCGATTCTGTTGTTTCACAAGGAAAATTCATGCTAGCACAAGAGAAAATTCTGTTGCAATTAATATATGTATATCTGTTTCTTATCAATGGTCTGGTTATTCTTTTGAGCTGGTTAACTGTACAAGCAATGTATACTAGATGATTGCTCTGGATGCGAGTTTGAGATGAAGTTCTGGCTTCACTGTTGACTTCTACCTAGTTAGAGTGTTGAGGTTGTTAAATCTCTGAAGTCGGAGCCTAACCTGCTTGACTCGGCAGGTCATTTGCTTTCCACTGTGTTGGCCTACCCTCAATCAGACCCCTGTCCTTGATTTCCAAGGGAATTGGTGCAAGAGATGGAATAAGTTGGTAGGTGGTCAGTTTTTGTGTTGAGTTTTTGTGGCGTCTTGAAGCATAGTAAAGGCGTCACTGCGAACGACCTTTTTTTACAGGGCAACTCATTTGACTGGAGGGTACAAGCCACTAGTGCCCGATTAATGGGTTTCTTCCTCTAAAAAGTGAAAGAAAAAACAGAGCCCATGCTTTTGTTTGGAACATGATTTCAGTGCCTGTGCCTGACCTCTCATCCTCCCCATTTTTCCTTTTTATTCTCCTTAGTTTTGCTTCACCCTACCCTCTTGCTCGAGCAATGGCTTCGCCAGTCTTTGTCTCTCCCTGTGTGTTAATTTTAGAGAATGATGCTTCCACTATGCATTTGAAGAGGAAGCTCAGTAGATTTTGCAACTGATCAACCACCCAGTTTGCAGGAGAATGAAGGATGAGTGCAGCATCCCCGAAAGCAAAAAACAGAGAAGGTAAAAAAGTTGTATATTTAGGATTTTGCTTTATGGGGCCACTGTGAGTTCTCATATTAATATGACCTGGCAATGTTAGAACACTTAGAATTCCCCCCATGCCTCGGTTTGGCTGTTTTAAGCCAAGGAGGTATCGCTTAGCAAAACCGTTTTTGAAATATCAGTTTCTTAGGAAAACTAAACCTCAATAAGGATGAGTAGGCCGTCTTATGGTTGTGGGGCACAAGTTTCAAGCCTTTTAAGCACCAATTATTGATACATTGGAAGGATATATTCTTCTTGTATGATTTGTTGTCAACTTGGTGTTTAACAAAGACAACGTCAAAGTATACGATTAGTTTTAATTCATCAGCTTGAGAGAATAAACTCAATCATTTTATTCATGATTTAATATTTACTATGACTTTCTTGATATTTATTAGAAAAATTGAATGGTGACTCTGGCAGTCCAGAGTCATTCAGCTCACTCATGAAGGTCATCTGGTCCATTGTAATGGACGATTAAGGGACAAATATGGAGAAAAAGAGGATGGACATTTTCATCATTAGTTCACACTTTTTTCCTCTTTATTTTCTTTCAAATGTCCATCACAATATGTTAGATGGCCCTCGTGAGTGAGTTCGTCAGAGTCACCATTCACTCACTCTATTTACTACTTAAAAACTTATATTTGATTTTGTATACAACATCAAGTGTCTCATACTACCAACAGCCTAAGAATAAAGTCCATTTAACTTTTGTTGTTTCCCACTAAGACAGTCACTTGTATTTTGTTCTGACTCCTTTAGCGATTTGGAAAGCGATAGAGTTCCAAATGGTTTAAATTTATGTGCTTTGAACACCTAATCGATGTACTAATTTCTACCAAGACATATATTACTCGCTTTTCAATCCCAAATGACTTTGATACTTATTATATAGGATACTTCACCCATATTTTTTCATTTTAAAATGCAACCAACTTTTAGTTTGTTTATCATTTTTTTTATCTCTTATTAACAAAATATCATCAACATAATGATAATATACAAATGGGTCTTCACTTTTAGAGATGTGTTGTGTGTGTGTGTGTATAATCGGATACTGTTTTGGTCTATGTAATGATTTATTTTTCACATGTTGCCCTATTTTCTAATCAATAATATAACTATATGGTTATTTTATGTAAATTACTTCTTTTAACTCTTAATTCAAGGAGTTCGCATTTCCATCTGTGATAGTCACTGATAGGATATAGCTATGCCCAAAATTGTTCTAATAATAACAAATTTGCTATTAATGAATAGGCTCTCATATTGTACCTAACTATTCAACTTTTTGTTCATTGCCAAGATCATTCAGCAAGTCAAATTGATCCTTGACCGAATCATTAAATTGATCCTTGACTGAACGATTAAGTTCCCTATTGAGTTCCTCTAAGAAGTACACATCTCTACTGCCAATTCGTCATATACTCCAATGGGTATGATGTGTAGTCTTTTGATCCATTAAAATGTTTAATAAATTTGCGTTTTACATCTAAAATCTTTACATGCATTGACATGACTCGACCGGATTTAGTTTTATATTAATTCATGTCTTACAAAGTGCAGTTTGAGTTATTTTATTGGGCATCCGTTTCAAAGTAGTTGCATTCATCGCCTTCCCCTTAAAAACTTTGGACAGATGAGCTCCCAGCTACCAATATGAATCTCTCTATATCCAAGAGAGTTTAGACACTTTTTTTGGGAGAAGTTTGATATTTGTCCATATATAAAAAATAGTTTATCATATATTATCAGTTCTTAAATACAACCACATGGCTCAGATTCAACTACCAATGTTGAAAATTCGTTGAAAAAGTGGGGCTGATGCTGACGTTTTAACTTCTGAATCTGATCCCTTTTTTGCAGTGATCTTCATAAAATAATAAGCATCTACATTTACTATTTAAACATTTAAAATATATATTAAACCGAAAAAAGAAAACCTGAACAGGAACCAGACATGTGATTCGGAACAGAAAGTCAAGAGCTCGTATCTCCGTAGCAGTCCGTGATCTAAAATCCGACCATATACATCTGCACATTCGGCGGTGGGACAACTCTGTCCGCGACAAGCATATCCCCAGACATTGATTCTATCTCCTCCGCTGGATACGGCGTTCACTACATTCCGCATGCAACTCTTCCTCCTCCCATCCAATCTTTCCAACGCCACTTTTCCTTGCCAGGAACGCATTCTATTGATGGCCATAGATTAACCTCATTCAGTTGAAAATTTAAAAGTTCTTTGTCAATCATCTCTCAATGTTCTAACTATATATGTACATATATATGTATATATATATATGAGAAAGCGATGGATTGAAAGCAAACGCTAATGATCTCTGATCTTTTCACTCTGCCAGAACATTGCAATAATATTTAATATGTTCATACCAAGCAAACAAGTGCAACGTCGTGAAGATCGGTCCATATTGATAATGATCGGCGTTGGCCGCGCCACCTTTTCGATATTAAAAGCAGAAAAGGAAAAAATTAACACAAGGACCGAGGGAAGCCCGCACCGTCCAATGAATTCAAATATTCCCTTTATTGACGGATACCGACCGCGTAAGCTGATCATGTATAACACGATGAACGTACATATATACGTATATAACTTTTCAATAAAAGTAAATTCACGGATGCAAGTCAAATATTTCTTTAATTTTTCAGTAAAAGTTAAAATCACGGATACAAGTCCAATGCATCGGTGTGTCGAAATACCGGATCATTTATAAAAGCTGATACAACACCCTTACTGATATTCGCAACATTATATCGTATGAGAAAAAATAGTATAGTATGGTGTAGTATCAAAGAACGCCACATGAATTTTTATAGAATTTTGGTCGGGAGAGGTTGTTTATTGTGTTTTTAGAAAGAACACTGTGAAAGGGGAGCCCTTTTCAGGTGCCATTCAATCTGAATAATCATAAAACTGAAGGCTCCCTCCCACCGATATAAATAATAAAATAATATTACAAAATTATTTTGATTTTTTTTGGGCTTTAGCGATTCTAGTGCAGACTACAATGACTATAAATATGCATGTGGGCAGTAGCCCACACAGTCCAATAAAAATCCATTGTTGACATATTGGTTATGTCTTGTACAGAAATCCATTGTTCACTACCTTGTTAGAAATGTATATAAATTTGCAAACAAATGCTCAATAATTTTTGGGGTGATGCGTTTAATTGCCTATTTGATCTGAAATGAGTTAACAACAGAAATTGCAGAAACCGCTTAATATGATCATCTGGGCACTTCTGTTTAATGTATTTCTAATGCCTTGAAGAGGTCAGAAAATGACAGTTTCTTTCATTTTCTGCAGAAGCTATCTTGCGTCATGTTACAGCTTTGGTTTATGCAAATCAAGAAGGAAAGGACTTTAATGATCACTGTATTTGACTCAGAAGGGATAATTGAATGAGTTCAAATCCAGACGTATGTGGCTCTTAAAACCTAACTCATAAATGTCACGCAACCTTGTGTATGAGCTGTGAATTAATAGTCACAAGCAATGAGAGCAGCTTAGTCTATTCTATGAGAGAAAGGGTTTTTGGTGCGATATAATTTCAAAAAATTATGCAATTAGTTCTGCATTAAAACACTAGTATGATTGTTTTTTTTTTTCAAATGAATTCATAACGTAAATATTGATTCTTAAACTAGTTTTCCTTTCATGTTCAAATAGGAGTAAACTGGATCAAGAAGCACAATGGTTGGAAGTTTTTGAAACTTTGCAAGTAATGAAATGTTCTTAACAACAACAGTTTTTGAGTTTGTGTTGAACTATTTTGCTTTCAATCTAAAACCGGGGCCTCAAAATTTGGAGTCAAAGCGTTGAGTTCTTGTGTCGCAAGTATTGGGATAAGGCCAACTCACAGATGTCAGCAAGTTGATGTGACAGGAGGGAGTTTGAAACCTCCTCGTTAAGGTATTTCTAGACTGCACAATCATATACAACCTAGCGTATTCTTTGAATTTTGAAGCTTTACTAAAACCAACATGAACACTTGATTCATCGTTGAATTGACATTGTCAATTAAGACAATTAGAAACTAATTAAGTACATAAGAGGTTGTTTGACAATTGTAACGCATTGTTACTGTCTCATGAATTTGCCGTAAAAAAATGAAGCAGATTATGAAACAGTTATGTTGATGTTTTTTTTAATCTGCCACATTTTTTAGGATAAGTTCATGGGACAATAATAGAACGGTTGTCAAGCAGCCCCTAAGTGAGGTGAACCTATCTTCATGCAATTTTATGAACTATGTGAAGGGGAATCCCAAGTTGATCTAGGAAAATGAGTTCTATGGGGGTTGTTTGATGAAAATGAAAAGTGATCTCAAGGTGTTCTTTGTTGGAGAAATTTATCTCCACAATATGTAGCATTAAAGTGAATAAAATTTATATATTTTTTCTAGTATGAGATTGGTATCATTTTTGTCTTTTTTTTTTGGTTCGGTCAGAAACATTGATCAATTTTTTTCTTAAAAGTTTATAACCAACGTAAAAACTTCTTTTGTTTTTCACCTCACATGCTCAATGAGTGAAAAAAACAGAACAAACAATTATGTTTAATTTTCTCTCATTTAAGCACCTGGGTTACATGGGGAAATAAAACGGCTGTCTTTTAGTATTTTTTTTCTTAAAAAATAAAATACGCGTCGTTTGCTTCAAGAAGGCACTTCTTTCTGTGCTCCAAAATAACCGTGCATGAATATCGCACTTTTGCATGTTTTACTGCAAAAGTATTGTCCATTATTAAGTCTCTATTTAATATAAATCAGAAATTATTTTTTCAGGTGTTGGGTAAAAGATTTGGCTCTAAGACCCATAGTTTAAAGCTTTCAATAGAGCTAAAGCTGAACCAGAAAGCCCGAGCCCATGCTTGGTTGGCTCGATCCTAAAGCCGAACCAGGAAGCCCAGCCCCATCTAGCCTGAACTTCCCTCCAGCTTGGTTCGCTCGATCCGGACTCGAGCTGACTTACATTAGAAGTGGAGACCTTGAACTCGAACCGTAGTCATTAGGAAACAAACATTCCTTTGGAAAATGGCTGGTGGCCGTCAAAAGGATTGCCGCTTGAGACGCTTTTGATTTGAATGAAGACAGCCGGGGAAGTCATGCGGTTGCGCGTCCGACGAGGTCAAAATCAACGCGTCCAAAGCCCCCCTTCAAACACTCCGCTGTGGGTCACGCCGTTGAAGTCAAAGCCGCCTTCGCACTTTTACTTGGTCTTCTTCATATAGAATTCACACAAATAATAATAATACGAACCTAACCGAGCTCAAGCTTAGAATGACCAATGGCGAGCCCAACTAGGTCAAGTTCCAACTGCTGCACCAGCCTTTGACTATGCATGAGTGTATAGCTGAGCCTCGCCTCGCCTCGCCTCGCCTCACCCCTAGCGGACTGCAACCGTGCACCCGAGCTTCGGTTCGGATGAGTCTAACCACGTAAAACTGGTCCGAGTTAGAGCTGACCGTTGAATTGCCCAACTTTGACCGAACACTAGAAGATGGTGCGGCTTGGCTTTCCGACGGTGAGCCGCGGAAGGCTGGCGTTACATATTCTCCTTAATTGCCATGCAGGGCGAGCACTTTCAGAAATTACGAATTTGTTGTTCCTAAAACCACTTCAAACCATTATTACTTCGAGGGTTCAATCACTTGCGACCTTTCATCACTGTAGGTGAAACAATCTAGGTGAGAATGAACAAATATTTCATCTTAATGTAACAAAGTTTTCACCCAACTTCTCAAGATTTACGTTTATAATTGTAGCTTTGCGTTATAGCGCGGAAAAGGAAAGTTTTTTTTTTTTTTTTTTTTTTACAAATGATATTATGAAAACATGGTGAAAAAGTTTGCAATCTTACTTTAGGTTAGTAAATTGGAGCACTTATATTAGCCATATAAGTTCTCGTGAAAACACAAGAAAATGAAAATTCAAGTCTGCTTCCAAGGAACAACACCCTTGTCCAAGTTTTTAAGTGTGTATAAGCCACCCATCGAAATAAGACAACTTTAAGGCATCTACTAATAAATAGTTCTTACTTTGGGGAGCGTACAGTAATTTGTTTTGCTTTTTATATACAAAGCTCCACAAAATGGAACGAACCAAACGTCCTTACGAGTTGCGAATTCTCACGCCTGCGCACTTCTTTCGGCCGCAAACTCCGCCTCCGCCTCTCTTGCGCTCTCTCTCCCCTCGCTCTTATCTCGTCGCCTCCAGCACCAGCGCCACCGTCTTCTCCCTCTCTCTCCCTCTCCACATGGGGCAAACCACCTCGCATCCACCACTCTTAATGGATTCCGGCAACACGGAGAAGAGAGACCTAACCCTCGACCTGCCGGACGACTGCCTGGCCCTCGTCTTCCACCACCTCTCCTCCACCGCAGACCGTAACCGCTGTTCCCTTGTCTGCCGCCGCTGGCTCGCCGTCGACTCGCTTTCCCGGTACCGGCTCTCTCTTCGCGCTACGGCTTCCCTCCCCGCCTCCTCCCTCCTAGGCTGCCGCTTCCCCTCTCTCTCCCGTCTTACTCTTCGTTGTGACCGCTCCTCCCTTTCTATCCCCGACGGCGTCCTCCTCTCCCTCTCCTCCCTCTGCCCCAACCTCGTCGCCCTTCGCCTCAAAGCCTGCCGCCACCTCTCCGACGATGCCTTCCACTCCCTCGCACTTCCCCGCCTCGTGGAGTTCTCCGCTTCCTCCTGCAACTTCGGCGCATCGGCTCTCAACTCTCTGCTTGCCTCGTCTCCCAACCTCGAGAGCCTCTCGATCAAGCGCCTCCGCGGCCTCGCCGCCGATCCCCCTTCTCTCCACGTCTCTGCCGCCGCCTCCCGTCTCCGCCGGATCCACCTCAAGGAGCTCTTCAACGCCCAGGCCCTCGCTCCGCTCCTCGCCGGCTCCCTCCAATTGGAATCCCTCACCGTCGTCCGCTGCTCCGGCGATTGGGATCAGATCCTGGAGGATGCCACCGTTAAGGTTCGCGGACTGGTCCACCTTCACATCGAGCGGTCTCACGTTGGCGATCGCGGCCTCTCGGCGGTAGCAAGGTGCGCGAGCCTCGAATCGTTCAATCTCATCAAGACGCCGGATTGCACAGATTCAGGAGTTGCCGGTGTGGCAGCCGGCTGCAGGGGTCTCAGGAGGGTGAGGTTGGACGGGTGGAGGATGAACAGGATCGGGGATGTGGGCCTGACAGGATTGGCGAAGAATTGTCGAAATTTGAAGGAATTGGTGTTGGTGGGGTTGAACCCGACGGCCTCGAGCTTGGGGGAGCTGGGGGAAGGATGCCCTGGAGTGGAGAGGCTAGCACTCTGCGGAAGCGAAACCATCGGCGACGGTGAATTGGCGGTTGTGGCTGCAAAATTCAGGTCATTGAGGAAGCTATGCGTGAAGGGTTGCCCTGTTTCAGACGACGGCATGGGCGCTCTGGCCCGCGGGTGCCCTGAATTGGTGAAAGTTAAGGTGAAGAAGTGCAGGGGAGTCAGCGTTGAGGGGGTAGAATTCCTGAAGCAGCACAGACCTGGGAAGGCGTTGGAGTTTGAATTGGATGAAGAGGAGGAAGTCCATGGCAAGGATAATTTAGAGTTGGTTGTGGGGAATGAGAGAACTAATGTGGCCGCGACACTCAGCCCCAGCAAGTCCATAGTTCTCAGAGCTAGGATGAGTTTTCTTGTTATTGCTGGCAGCATCAGGAGGTGGTGATATGGGTTCGGAGATTTGAATTTTCTTCTTGTAAATTTGAATTCATTCCTCTCCCCTCAGAACTTCAGTTTTGCAGAAAAACTATTCTCATCATTCATTATTTTTTTTTGTTGTACAATGTGTTTTAAGATAAGAAGGCATTATATCTTGCTCTTTGTAGAATTGCTTTCTACATGAACTTCTTTCGCATTCGATTCTTCTGTGGTTAGAGGTTTCCTGCAGCTGTTGAAGAAAGTTATCCTGATAAATTGACTGAATATTCATCATATGCACTCTCAGGGAAGTCAACATCCCAACTTCTCCCATTTATCTGGACAAGCGTGAATATGAAGGCATCCACGTAGCAGGTGCTTAACAGAAGTAAATGATTCCATTTGCCATCGAATAACTCGTAGAAGTTTCAAGTATTCAATTTTTGATTTTTTCTTTTGTACCTTTATGTTGTAAAGCATTCAATAGATTGAAGAATCCTTGGCATAAAAGATCAGAAAGAAGTATAACTTATTATAAAAAGACCCCCATCTCTGTTTGAATGTGATTCAAAATTCGATGGGTGTTGGACTAAGCTTCTATAAAGAACAGAACAAACTAAGATTTTCAGGTTTCAAACCCTTTTCCCTCACTTATTATACTTTTTGTGTTACCAAGAAAAACCCCTTGCGAAAAGCATACTTAAGGTATCAAACTTTCGGCCCCCATTTAAAATGCCGCGAGCCAAAAACAGCTGCCAAATTGCTCACGAAAGCTAATATCATCAACGTGCCGACTTCTCCAACCAGCGCTGCCCATAAACGCTTCGATGGATTTGCGGCTCAAAAGCATATAACTCGAGAGAGGCGCAAGTGTATTTTCTAGAATGGGGGCAACATGATTACCAATCTCTGCAAGTGGGCAATGGATAGAGTTGTATTTTCGCGGGGCGTTTAATTGCATTAGATTTAAGATCCCAAGTCGCTTGAGATTTTGGAAACTTAGATCTAAAGATTTCAGATCATTGCGTTGTAAATTGTGTTGGAGAGAATTCTAGACTTCTTTCTTTGGAAGATCATTGGATTACATCATGAATTCATGATCTTTATGCCTTAAACTTGTTGGTTCTCATTTCAGACTTTCCTTTTCTTTTACTTGAAATCCACGGATTCGAAGCGCAATCAAAATCCAAAAAAATCAAAGCTTAATTCTCAAAGTTGTAATTTGCTGGAACCATGAAGTTAGGGTGGACTCCACCTTCAAATGATAATAACAATGGAAGGTGGTGCTTCTTCTGTGATTGAAAAAATACGAGGACTTTAAGACACATTGAAGGCTCATGTCGTATTACAGATGCAAATGAACCGCTTATGAGTTCCATAACACATACTCCTTAAAAAAAGAACCGCTTCCTTTGATCTGGGTCTACCATTGCTCACTTTGTTGACCAATGCATTTGTTGTGGGCTTTTACCCAGTCCATCAACACCCTGTGGTGGCAAATCTTAGAAGTCAAACACCCAAGCTTTGAACGAAGCCAAGCTTGCCAGGCGAGCCTGTCGTTGACTTGAGTCAGCTGAATGGCTCGACACGTTCCGTTTGACAATGGAGACCTTCCCGAACCGGCCGAGCCAGGCCCACCTAGCTGCAGATCAAGCTGTAAAGTCTGCACCCAAAAATTCTGGTTCGACCTCGAATTCGGACCCACCTGAATCGGTCTGAATACACCAAGTGAAGGACCACCATCTCCGGCGTAGTGGTCGATTTCTTTTGAACTTCAATTATTATTTGAAAATCGTTAGAATATTCGGCTTTCTATCTAAAATCGATAGAAAAAAAGCAGCGTCCATGATCAGTCAATTCATCGAATTCAAACCGTGAAGCAACTCAAATTACCATTATTTAAGTACATTTAATATCAACCAAATAAGACTGAGCCTTAGAAATTCTTGTTTCACTTTATTTTATTGTTTCTTATCAAAATCGTTTTTTATGTTCTTAATATTGCTTTATTATTATAGGGTTCTTTTGAAATTCAAACTTCTGATCTTTCAGATTCGAAAAAAGGTTTTTTCTGATTCTATCTGCTTCAATCCGATTCGGCATATTCTTGGAATCGTTTCCTGAAATTAAGTTGGAGTTTGAATCTTGAGAAAAAAAGAAAATTTCTGTATCCAGCTTTTTTTTTTATTGCTGCTCGGTTGGATATCCGACTCAAACTCTATCCACTAATAATTAAAAAAAAGTTTGAGTTCGTTTCATCGTCTCAAAGAAGGTACATATTTCACAATTTTATGACCATCTTCAGAAGTGGCTTCTCCTTCCCGACATTACTTGATGAAGACTGATGCGCTGAAGATGCTTTCCAAGTGTTCATCCAGAGCACGGCTCCTTTTGGAAAATCCAGCGGAATCAGGTAAGGCCTTTCTGGCCTATCCAGTCATGGCGGCAAGGGAAGGCCCTCTAAAGCTTTATCCCCATGCTAACAACACGTTCTCTAGACACGCAGAAACTCGATGGAAAGTGAAAGAAAACCGAGTGAAGCTGACCCGCTGGCCCTGCTGCTTCCTCCATTCTATATGCATAGAATGAATGGAATGTTTCAAGGTATCATTGGTCAAAAGCAGGCCAACCAGGTTCATTAAACAAAGAAAGGAGCAGCCATTAAAAAAATCCCCTGATCGCCTCCCCTTTCAAACCCCTGTTTGATGATGTAGGTCGTGGAAAAGATTGATTTTGAATGGGTCAGCTGCCAATTCAGTCAACCATGTGACAACCGAGTGGGACCAAATTGACAAATCCAACTGAACAGAAGCAATCTATGTGTGGTTGCTGTTCAAGCTACGACCAAAAGGGTGAAACCAAAATCAAGTCAGGATGAAAAAAGCTTGTTCACTCGGTTAAAGCCTGGTCCACCAACATAGAAATAATATGAGAAGAGTGACATCGACGTACATGACATTGACAGAAGCTAATGTTCTCTGTGATCATTTTATATATAGAAATGAATGTTTAACAGTGGCATCCTCGAGAAAGTTGCGTGAGTTATTCCAAGAAGCAGTCAAGATAAAATGAATTCGAAATATCTTAGTGAACGTGATTTTTGATATTTTAAACCTAAGCATAGGAAAACAAGGTTTTGAGATATAGATAAATCAAATTGCATTAGCTGAAGGACTAAGAACATTGGGTTTTCAACTTTTGAAAAATCCGAGTACAAATTGGAATATCACTTTTCTTTATTGTATTTTTGCATATGCAAAGTCCATCCATATGGATACTTTCGTGAAGAGCAGCAAAAAAACAATTACCAACATGCTAAATGAACACACTAAAAGTAGATAATGTTAATGTACATCCTCAGCCTTTTCATATATAACACCAATTTCGTATATGTAAACGTCGCGATAAAGACATTCATTGGTAGTCGTATTAGAGGAACTGACGGCGAAACCAGTTGTTCTTTTTCTTCTTCTGAAAGAAATGAGAAGTTCACTTCATCTGTGGATGAGATGGATTCCAGCTCATCGCCTGTTTTGGACAACAGGTCAGTATTCGGTAGCTATGGTATGACATCATTCTGAACTTTTATGAGCAAAAGGATGCGAAGATTTCTCTCCTGCCACCATGATGAGATGAGCCTGGTTGTACCGAAGAGCTTTCAGCCACATTATCAATCGTTGGTCTCAGAAACTCATCAATTGTCTTTGTATGAACATGCAAGCAGGGGGTCGTGCGGGACACCTGGATTATGCCAACAGAGACGCACCCCACTCCCAGTTCCTGAACTGTTGATCCTCTTCAACACAGACGATTTCAAGTCCTCCCAGACAGGGAACCCTTGCTGATCTGACTTTGCAATTCTCTTATTGAAGAAAACCAGATAGAACCTACCGTGCGTAATTTGGTTAACTTGGAACATTAACTTGATTATGTTGGATAATCAACTCATGACAATGCTGGTCTTCTTTAGGATTTTCACATTTTTTTTTAAATCATGACTCTGGAATAGTTCAAATTTAAAGGAATTTCAGATGGGAACTCGTATGCAATCTAGAAAGAGCAATCTTCTACTCCACCGGCACGTGCATCTATTGTATCACCAACCAAAAAAGCATGGACCCTGTTGCCAACTTCAATCCAGCTGCAACCAGGGTTCTTCTTCACCCCTCTTGATTTCATCAACTGCCTGACGCGTTTTGCTTCTTCCCATCTTCCAGCTTCTGCATACATATTTGATAACAATATGTAGTATCCGCAGTGCTCCGATTTCAGCTCAAACAGATGCTCTGCAGCCCATATCCCCAACTCCACATCCCCATGTACTCTAGATGCACCAAGAAGCGCACCCCAAACATTGGCATCTGGTTCGAATTCGAGGTCGTTGATAAAATCCACTGCTTCCTTCATCAGCCCAGCTCTACCAAATAGATCAACCATGCAGGCACAATGCATCTGAGTTGGTGTTAAATTCTGGTATTGCATCTGTTCAAAGTACTTGCGCCCCTGATCGACCAATCCAGCATGGCTGCAGGCAGACAAGACTGCAAGGTACGAAACATGATCATATTTTATGCCTTTGTCTTTCATGCCTTCAAACAGATTGATTGCTACTTCCAGTTCGCCATGCATCCCATAACCCAGTATCATTGCGTTACACGAAGCTACATCCTTCTGGTGCATCTTGTCAAATATGCGTCTTGCAAAATCCAGACGACCACATTTGGTGTAAACATCCAGCAGAGAGTTTGCCACAAAAAGTTGCGAAGCAAAATGCTTCCTCACAGTTGATCCGTGGATCTCCTTCCCTTGCTTGATGGCTGATAGATTTGCGCATGCCAGTAGAACACCAATAAAGGAAACACTGTCATGCCGCAAGCCTAGAAACCCCATCTCTGAGAAAAGCGTCAAAGCTTCGACACAGTGCCAACTTTGCGCATAACCAACAATCAATGTGTTGTAGGACACTTCATCTCTTTCGGAGGAGTCAAATATTCGCCCTGCGAGATGTAAAGAGCCACATTTAGCATAGACGTCCATCACAGCATTTGTGACAAAGATGTCAGCAATAGACCCTTCTCTAATTGATCGAGCATGGATTTCCTTTCCATGGCGAAGCAACTGTACTCGAGAACAAGCAGGAAGAATATTAGTATATGTAACTGAAGTTGGGCGTCCACCATGCTCCTGCATTTGCCTAAGAAATTCTATGGCTTCTAATTCACATCCGTTTTGCACTAAGTTCGCAATTACAGCATTCCATGACACTACATTCTTCTCAGCCATCATATTGAACACACTGCAACCTTCACTTAGATGTCCAGACTTGGCGTACATGTCTATCAAAGAGTTATGAACAAAAACATCCATCTCCGAACCGTTTCTCAAACAATATGCATGAACCTCCTTTCCGAGGGGGAAAAGTTCCAATTGCACCAATGATGGGAGAAGACTAGCCATGGTGACTGAGTTGGGCCTTTCACCTGCATCCAACATCCTCCGAAACATATCTACAGCCTCAAGAGCAGCACCATTGTAAGAAAACCCGGAAATGATAGCATTCCAAGAAACTTGGTTTCTAAAAACCATTTCAGTAAACACACTGTACGCGGATATTAAATCCCCGCATTTCGCGTACATATCCACAATCGCATTCCAAACTGTCACATGGGAGCTTAGCACGTCATTGTCCTTCACCAAATCATGAATTTCCTTCCCCCTTTTCAAATCCTTTAATGATGCACAAATCGGCATCATGGTCACCACCGTAGCCTGATTAGGGAACCAACCCTCCTCCCTAAACCCCAAGAACAATCTCAACGCCTCTTCGAAACACCCATTCTGCGAATAACCACCTAAAATTGAGTTCCACGACACGATGTCTCTCTGAGGCATTTCATCGAACACTTTCCTGGCTGCGTCTAAACACCCACAGCTCATATAAAACGCGATCATGGTATTGCCCACGAAGACATCTGAAGCGAAGCCCACCTTCACGGCCGCGCCATGGACCTCCCTACCCTTCTCGAAAGAACGTATGTCGGCGCACGCCTTGAGAAGGAAGGGGAACGAGTGATCGTCGGGCCTGGCGCCAGCGCGGACCATTCCATTATAGAATTCGAAGGCCAGAAAGTGCTCGCCGAAGTAGGTATGAGCCCGAATAATGGTATTGTAGAGGAAGGTGGTCTGGTTATGGGAATTTGAGAAGAGAAGGCAAGAGGAGCGGAGGTCTGCGCGAAGGGCGTAGTTGGTGATGAGGGAGGCGGTGAGAGGGAGGTGGTGGCGAAGGCCAAGGGTGGTGGCCAGGGCGTGCGCTTCCTTCACGTGTCGGAGAGAGGTGGCGGACCGCAGGAGTTCGCAGAGGCCGCTGGCCATCCGGCTCCATCCGGCCAGTTGAGAACTGAGGAGGAGGAGGAGGAGGAGAGTTTGCCGGCCAACCGAGACGGGGAAGCGGAAGTTGATTCGGACGCAGGTAGGCTCGATCTTGGTCCTCCCTCCCTCTCTTGAACTTGGCTGTGGTGCGGATGGATCGGGTAAGATCTAACCCGAACAGATTTCGAGTGCCTTAGTAGAGCTTCGGACCTGCCTCGAAGCAGATCAGATCCAGATAACTTTGGCACCAAATCATGCAAGAGGAGTCCCCTGGACATCAAACCATCAATATCCGAGACTCAGTTATCGGAATTCTTTAACTTGGCTGTCTACAAGTCCAAAATCAAGTCAAGTAGACGGAGATCTTTACAAATTCCCAGGTTCTCTTCGGGGATGTAAATGGATAGGATACGTCAAATTATCAATTCATTGTCGAATCCATCTAGTTGGGATCTCATTAAAAAAACTTGAATTCGGTTACTTATTAGATTTGCTATATATACAGTTTCATAGCCGAATTTGAATCCAAATTTGATATCTGATTGGTATCTCATCAGAAATGCTAGTGGAATTTAAACTGATTTTTGAAAAATAACAGTCGGAATTCAAGGCAGAATCTGAATCAGAATATACAAAATCCAATTAAGTTGAATTTAGCAAAAGCTGAGTCTGAACCCTAGTTGGCAAATCCGGCGATCCGACTCGAGAATCGCTCGAGTTAGATAGGCATAGTTCACTTACTGGGTCACCGGTGAGGACCCAAGCGATCCACACAAAGAAGTGGCCAAGAGTCGGTTGACTCAGCTAAGAAATGGCTGACTAAGGTTGACTCGGCTAAGTCGGCCGAGTCAGGTCCAATTTGAGTTTTAGCGACCTAAAACTAAATTAATGATAATTGTTTTTTTTTTTTCTTAGAATCAATATGGAAAGGCCAAAAAAAAGAAAAGCAGGCTGAATCTATTCTTTTGTGATGGAGTGTCGACCATTTGTTAGGGACTTTTGTCTTTTCGACAATCCCAAAACCCTAAACCAGCCTCGTCTTTAATCTCTCATTCTATCTCTCTTTCTTTCTTCGGTGTCCCCGGAGAAAACATATATATATATATATATATATATATATATATATATATTCTTTTACATTTTACTGATTTAACTAAGACTTTAGGCATTGAGTAGTTAATTATGTCATTTGAAAAAAAATAGAAAGGAAAAGAGAGCTAGAGTTTGGTAACTCGATTGCATGTCGATAATCCAATTCTTAATACTTGACCCGGTCGAGTCACCAAGCCAATCCACTAACCCGGTTGGCTGCCAATTTAAGTCCAATTCTTGGGTTTGCCAACTATAGTATAGTCTGAACAAGGGCCTGCACCCCTGATCTCCGGCCCGGGTCGTATGCTAGTCCGCTTAATTTGGTTCATAAAATGCAAGAGTGGGACTCTTCGTCTGTGTTTCTCTTCTTCAAAATGTTACGAGTTTACATTAGACTTGAGGACGAGAGATTTGGTGAGGGATAAGGATATCAACTGTATACTGGATGAAAGAAGGCAGCAGAAACGATATTGATCTTGCTTGCTTGAGTTACTGCCATCAATGTCAATCGAGTTGGTTCTCCAGCAACAAGGGATCCGTCCGTTGGCCGGCGTGTTATCTTTATATATAAGTAAAGGTATATGTTTGATCCGATGCTAATCAAATCTTCTAGTATTCTCATGACAAAAGATTAACCCACTTGGGTTTTCCAAACCTGAAGCCGATCTGACCAACTCATAGAACCAGTAAAATCAATTAAGGTTCTTGTCCCAGTGATAAACCCACAAACATTTTGGAGTTGTTTGGCATTAGGGATAATGCGAGTGAATGTTCAACAAATCTGCCCAAAATTAGAGTAAATTTATGAAATAGTTGAACAAATGTCCGATGGATCGACCTCAATCTTGAGGCAGATTCATGAAACACTCACACATGTTGTTGTTATACCAAACAGCCTGATGGTCAATTAGAAGATATAGGGACTTCTCGCAGCAACGCTGTTTTGGTAAACAAGAAGATTGAAATGGAAAGATTCGTGGATGGTTTCATGGGGTTCAGCCTTTTCTTAAAGAAAACATTTTTGGAGCAAAGAAAGCAGGCCGGAAAGGTTCAATGGTAGTCTTGCACAGCGGTGCAGATGGGCAACAATTCTGAAGATATCAGATTGAGCTGCCTGGTTCATCAACTGATTTGGTGTTGATAATGGATGCCCTATCCCAAGTCCTGTTTTGTACAGATTCCAAGGAATATTTGTAGATTTTGTAAAATAAGAAAAGAAAAAACAGCTGTTTGGCTTATCGATGGACCTCAGTGTGTGTCTTCTGGTGGTGGTGTTTGGCTCTTGTTTGAGCGATGAGATTAATCCTTCGGCTGACCAAAAACATGCATCGCAACAGATAAAAACATACAAGGTCAGACAAAATGTCTCAGTAGCACTGGCTGCCAGCCCTCCAGCTAGGGACCCCATTCCATGCAAACACCCACTTGCCCCACACATTATCTCTTAGTTCGTCTAGCTAGAGAACTTAGCTCATGATCTAGCAAGCGGGGCCGGCCACAGGATGTCCAATGCCAGATGGGTTCTTCGCCATAAGAGGACATAACTGACCCATGATTGATGCCATGGCAAAGTTTTGGGGATGAATCTTACTATAGCTGCCAAATTGGTAGCTTGTCCAGCTCTCCTTGTCAACATTCATTATGACCTGCAACTCTTATTACAGCAAGTTACATCCAGGATGTACTGATGCATAGAAGGCAATCTATAAGATGGGCAGTTGATTTTATCACACTCTTACACACAAAAGCAAGTGAAAGTTGCTCAACAAATTAAATTCCATTCCTCTGTTCTTTAATTTATCCTTCTTAGTTCCTTTTCTTAGTCATGATTTCCTTTGGCCGAGTAGTCTCGGCGCGTGCCCACCCTGATTCAAGCCTGACCAATACAAATGGCTTGGTCTCGACGCACCACGTGGGGCCTAGCTGGTTTGATCAGGCAAGGCCAAGCAATTTCATGAATCTGCCCCATTTTGAGCAGTAACAATATATTACTGTTGCTAAACAGCCCCTAAGTAAACTCTGATATTTTTTATTTTTGGGAAGATGATCATGATATTGTGAATGTGGCGCCATTCCAGCCTTCAGTTGTGGTGGCCATGGATCAAGTCCTGTGCCTTACAGTGTGTGGGCAGAGTAGATATAGTACTCTGGAGAACCACATGGCAGGAACTGCTACTGTACCCTTGCCACCACCACTCCCACTGGCATGTAGTGAGCCGCTGGTTTTGGAGGAAAAAATTATGTGACCTTGGACAAACATCTTAACATGTCTACCTCACTATTGTGCAAACACAGGCATGCACATTATTCATGGGGTCCATAAATAAGAATTCTTGACTCTATGGCCCCACTTGAAGTTGTGTCAAGTTTTTCTTGTCCAGGATATATGCCATCTTCATTGTACCTGCTTTTTTCTCAAACAAATTTGTAGTTTGTTGTTTGTTTGTGTGTGTGTGTGTGTTGGTGTTACATTGAAGTTTGACTGTAAAGGGAAAATGGAGAAAAAGAACAGAATCAATATGTTTATCATTTAGACATACTTTAACAACAAAGGATATGAATTTAAGAATGATATGTTAACAGAATCTAAATGATTTTCATCCTTAGAGCAGTAGCCAAAGTTCCATCTATATCTTCCAAAGTGGAGACAGATTAGGACCAGCGCAAACACTTCCTTTCATCACTGGGCTGAAATCGATAAGATTTTAAAAGAATGATATGTTTATCATCAGCTATGTTTAACTAATAGTTTAAGCTATCAACATAATTGGATCATCAATTTTCGTGATCATACATGGGATTCCCCATTGCCAAAGATTTAATGCCAAGCAAAGATTTGAAAAAGCACAAAATTCTACACTTTGAAGTTGAATATTTCAATTGCAGATAATCATATTTTCTGATCATGAATGAGAATATGTAACTAGAATATGTCTGGGCCTGTGTTATTTTACATAGTAGTTAGAAAGTATGGTGCACGCCAAATCATTAAAATATGTGAGTTTTCCTAAAGGTTATCGCTAATTAATAAAACTTCATCACCATGACGTGAATGATTTGAAGGTAAATTTGGTATTTCATTTTAAATCCGAATCCAATTAGCCGAATTTGATAAAGAATCTTTAAATTTGATTAGGATTTAAACTGAAATTTGGTGCAGCAAGAACTTTCTTACTCATGAATCTGATGAACATTTGAATCCATCAACGGGTAAAAACCCGAACTCATGATCTTGTTGGAAATTCAAAATTTGGACGCGATTATGATCGAATCAGATGTTAGCTGATCAAGATCGTAGTTATATTATTCAGCCAGCTGAATCTGATGAATTGACTGATAATTTCTTGCGAACTCTAGACCTCCTTCTATGTCAGATCTTTTCGCCAACCCTTGTCCCCAAATCCACAGAATGCTTGTGGTTAAAATTTTCATTTCCAATTTGAAATATGAAAATTTCCAAATAAACCTGATAAAAAATTCAAACCATGGGAACTAACCAGTTGTTTAGGGAGAAATATTGAACAAGTATAACTAAAAATGAGACTTATAACATGGGAGCCTCATGAGAAAAAAAGTGAAATATAAGGGCATTGAGAAACATGAATGGGACTTTTTGTATGAACTTCTTATGGCCAGTTTAGTTTGCATAGATATTTAATAATCTAATCTTGATGGTGTACGTCACCAGTATGCACGTACAAATGAGGGCCATAAACTTTTTTGTCCTTTAGAAATGCAAGCTAGAGACGTGATCCATCCTTCTCCGATTTGATTGTGGGCGGATATTTAAAGATTGAAACTTCTCAGCATTTTGCTACACAAATTTGAGATTCATACGGAGGGAGTCAGTTTTTCCGGAAGGATGAACTTCTTCGATGGATTTGCGGTAGCTTATATGGGACCTTTTTATGCATTTTCCTGTTTATGTAGAAGATGGCCACATTTGATTTTGTTTTGGAGAAATCTATAACCTGATATCATTCTTCAATTTGTCACCGTATGTTGCTTCAACAGAAAAGCAAGGAATTCAAGCAATAATATTGGACAAAGAGCTTTTGATCATGACCAATGAACCCTTCTGTTGCTAGACCTGCCTTATATCTCAATCCTTTGATCATTCATTACTAGCTATCTTTATATGACCTTTCTCCAATAATTGAAGTATGGAGCTGAGAATATCTCCATGGATACAAATCAGAGAGTCTGATTTAATTAATTAACTATGTTGTTGATACCATTCTATATTTTTTCTCCTCCATCTTTTTCTTCTAATTGATTTTGTTTCTTTGTTTTATTCCTTGGCTTGGTCAAGTTTTGCTCCCATGATGCCCTTATGAGCTTCTTTTGGGATAGAGTCCCCAGTACTGAGTGTGTTGGTGGTCTTTACCATGAGTTGCTTGCAGCTTTCTTTCTTTGTGGGGCACAGACCATCTAACAATCTCCATTATGACTGCACATGGTTTGGTCTGTTCATGATTAACCCATGGCTAGTACAACACATTTCCTTCTTTTGTGTTGCTTCAAGGTATGGCCAGCAACTAGTTCCTGAAGGAGTCGGTGTCGGGGATGGGGTAGGGGCTGGTAGATGGGCAGTTTCCGTTTTGGATCCTTAGAGTATCAACTTTCTATTCGTTCTCAAAAAAGGAGTTATCAATGACCAAGTTGAAGCGCCATGAGGACGGCACCCTATGGCACTGAAAGCAGGCTCTGTATCCTATGAGATATGGGGTGGAGTGGGGAGTTTTGCCTTCAGTCGGGCAGTGTGTCTCATCCGCTCACCCCCGGAAGGTATGGTCAGCAACTGAGAAGATTTTAATTATCCACCCATTTATTCTCTTTCTATCCTTTCTTCCTTCAGTGAGTCATATGGAGAATTAACTTACACGGAGTGGGAGACCCGTTCGCCTGGTTCTTACTTTGTACATTTATTCTACAGTTAAACTTCCTAAAATGGACCAAGAAGACCAAATTCAAGTTTTTTTTTTTCTTGAAGTAGTGAAGATCAATATGTATATATAAAAACAAATAGATAGGATAGATGGGCCAAATATGGGTCCCCATTCTAGCTAGCTTGCAAAGGACATTCTGCAAGCAAAACAATTACAAAGTTGGCCTAAGAGGAACAGATACATCGCATTGATCCACAACCTTATCTAACGACATTGCTTTAACCATGCATGCATGTGGTCGACTTGGGGAAGATGATAACTCCACACTCTTTCTATTGCAGGTGTACTGATTGATATACATGCTCCCAACAACTACTGATTTTTTTTTTTTTCACAGAATTCGTATTATGAATGCATTGACATGAAGATAACAATATTCTTTCTCGTTTGGTTAATTTGATGCTCTTTCGAGAGCATAAGTAAAAAAAATATGGTTATGCCTAATGGCATCAATGGGTCGGATTCATTCTGCTGAAACTGGGTGGTCCAAACTGAGGCCCGGATTTGAGTGTAGCTACCAAACACAGATCTAGATCTTGTGGAATCTTTCACATGAAGTATGTAACCGGGTAGTTTGATTAGAAATAGCTAAACGAAAGCTGCCAATAGGCAGTAAAATAGTTCATATATGCAGGCAAAACGAAAATATAATTTAATTTTCTAATTGTTCAAAGGATGGAAGATTTGTATCTTAAATTTTGGACCTTTTCATTAATTTGTTTTTTATCTGATGTATGCATAAGACAAATGAAGCTTTCACACGGCTCCCCATGTGATTACCTTTCAGGTTGCTTTAAGAAGCTTGGTCGCAGTGGTGGCAATTATTGCCAATTAATTACTAAGAGTGTTACAAGAAATCTTATTTAATTAATGCTTTTCAACTCGAAATTAAGTTGCCCAATTTTCCATTCAGTACTTATTCTGAAACTGTGCCTTCATAATTGGATCTGAGATTATAAAATTCCAATGAGGATCATATTTTCTTCTCCCTCTGGTAAACCATTGCCATTCCTTTTAATAATATATCCACTACTTTGATGATTGGTATGATCAATCTTAATGAAACTACTATCATTCACTTCTGTCAGTAACCTTTCAACCCAGAGCTGGTTTTTATAATGTTTTAGGACAAGGCTTATAACTTTAAGGGCCTAAGTTGGTGAAAATTAATTATGCACCAATTCAGATCTGTCAGCAGACCTTTGAACTCAGAACTGGTAGATATAATATATTAATTAGGACAAGGCATGCCAATTTGAGGGCTTCAACTTTTCTCAAAAATATTTCCTGGGTTATATAGACTTTATTACAAAAAATGTACATGAAATATGAGGATTTGTAAATTAGCTGCAGCATTTTCACGGATTGTGCATATTGGTTCTTCCAAGAATCCAAGATAAAGGCTTTAAACTAGTTACGACGCTCAATAGATTATCATGGTCAGATGGCAACAAAAGAAGTTAATTCATTGTAACTTCGCGTATGAAATACGGGCCATCTTTAAACCGAGAGAGAGAGAGAGAGAGAGAGAGAAAACACCATCTACTTTCATTCTTCGTTGCGAGTTTTTCAAATGGTCGGTGACTCTGTCTGCATTGACAAGGAAAAGAATTTCGATTTAATGTAAATGTGAGCATGTCTACTTAAAATATGTACTTTCTGTTTTATACATCTTAAAAGATTTTTCCATTTTAAAGGCAAAACTGCCATTTCGTGATCTGACCTTGGCAGTCTATATTAACGGTACCTCGCAGCTCAGGCAGTATTAATTTGGAGCGTACGTGTTAATTATGGTAGGATGTAGTTTGTAAAAAACGCCTCAATTTAGATGAAATCCTTGTATACTCCAACAATATCGACCAATATGAGCACCCCAAAAAAAATTCTTTTGAGAAATTAGAAAAATACTCTTTCAGAAAAATTATCAAATTAAGTTTATTGAAAAAATGTAAATTTACAGGAGTGAGAAGTTAGTGTCGATTTCAATTAGGAATTTTTATATAAAAAATCTCGATCGTGCAGGTGTGAATAATTTCCCCAAAGAAAGTGACGCTTTCTCTACCTTGACTTCACTATCGATCCGTCTTGGCAAATGACTATAGCAAGTTGAAATATCTTCAGGGAGAAACTAACCAGCAGCTAAGGTTACAAATAAATTATCCTTATGCCAGCAATTGAAATCTACAGTAAACTTTTTGGGACTCAAAAAGAAAGGGGGAAAACTATTGGAAGAAATGCATTCACCGTTCTTCTAAATGATACGAATGAAAGATCTTCAAGGATGTGGCAGATGCAAATTCTGGAAGAGAGAGCCGTGAGTTGTTTGATCTCTCTAATTTCCTAGATCTTTTGTGTTTCCATGATTATTAACAAAAGGATTTGGCTTAACCAGAAAAGAGAGAGATTTTGCACAGGAAAGTGTAAAACATGCATAAATCCGGGCTACCCGTCTTAATTTTCGTGTTTTTTTTATCTCTTTCCTCGATCTCGACAAGACTTGGCCAAATTGAACTAGTCGCTCATAATCATACAAAATTTACAGAAACATACACAAGAAAGCATTCAAGAATACTTATGGAAACTGGGCAGGAGAATGACAGCGTTGAAATTTGATGGGATCTTCAAATGAAACTTTTCGTGCGACTTTCTTTATACATACGTGTAACATTTTGCGTTTTAATGATCCTTTTCTTAAAGTTATTGTAAACTAAGATGATAACAGAGAGTAACAACAGCTGAAACAACAATAAAATGCAGAAAAATACGAAGAAGAAGTTGATACAGATGGCCGCAGACACTTCTCAATGTAATAACGGGAGAAACTATATTATTATTTGAAAATCCAAGATAAGGAAAAGTTTACAAGATGTTGGTTTGACATCCATGACAATGTGGAGATCTATTCCTAGTGGAACCAAAATGTTCTCAAGTCCAAATCAATGAGCCTCAATTCATCTCCAGACTGAAACTCACAAAAAACCTAAGAACATTTTGTCCTGCATGTTACCATTGTTAACAAGCCGTTGCCCCCACTATCAAAATCTTCTGAAAGAGAAAAAAAAAGAAAAAGAAGGAAAGGAAAGTATCCTAAAAGAAAACGAAAAAATGAAGGGAAAATAGATGTACCCAATGTACAAAAACCAGCCAAAGTGGGAGAGACAGAGGGAAAGAGCAGCAGAAGCAGCAGCATTTGGTGGTAATGAAGGCCTTCCATGATGGGACAAGGAAAAGGCAAAAGATTGTCTGGTGCGGGATTCATAGCTGGTACATCTTGGACAACGCCTGCAAGACACCGAGTTTCATCTTCAAGAACAAGATGTAATCTGCGGTTCTCGTGAAAAGGCGATCGGCCGGTAGCCCGCTGCCGCCGGGCACAAGCCGCTGAAGCTTCCTCACTTTCACCTGGATCGACTTTTCCTGTACCACCTTCCTTTTTGCGGTCACACAGCGTCGCCTCGGCCACATTTTGTACCGAGATCCGGCAAATACTTGGCCGCCGGCGCTGCACGTTCTCAACGACCTCCCCATACAGAGAGAAAGAGAGAGAGAGAGAGAGAGAGATGTTGGGCAGTGAAGGTAGGGAATGGAGAGAAGGAAAGAGGAAGGTGGGAATGGCAGGAGATGAGAAAGAGAACGAGGTTGTGCTAGTTATAATGAGTCATGTGAGTGTGAACAGGCAGAGAGAGAGAGAGAGAGAGAGAGAAGACAGCCATGTGCAACAGAGTAGTGACTCTCAACGTGAACTTCCCCACACGGGATTACAATTTGTCGTCTTCCTCCCAGTCCACGTCCCCGACACCCTCTTTCTCTTTCTCTCTCACTAAATCTTGCCCTTGATCCAGTGTGGTACTCCCTCTCCCCCACCCTTATAAGGTTATTAGTGTTGTTATTATTCTCTTTTCTTCTTTCTCTGTTACTTTACCCTTCGTCCTCGTAGTCCCCGAAGCTACGTGTAGAGCAAGAACTATCAAACGATGTATGTAGGCCCGTCCGCTTCCATAGCCTCTCACTCCTGCTAGGTTAATTTAGATCAAAATTTGGATAAAAAACAACTGTTGGTCGAGCAATCTAGATGACACTTGAATGAGGTCGAAGTCGTTTTTTCTTTTCCCTTCCTTCTCAAAATCTAGGGTTGCTTTGGACTTGAGCGGAGAGCAATACAATTTTAAACTAGAGTGTTGTGCATCCATCCATTGTTTGCTGGTCGAGCAATCTAGATGATACTTTAAACAAGTCAAAGTTATTTTCTCTTTTCCCTTCGTTCTTAGAATCTAAGGTTGCTTTCAACCTAAGCTGAGAGCAATACAATTGTAAACTAAAATGTTGTGCATCCATTATTTGCTAAGTTCAAAAAAATTTAACTTATGATCGGAGTTCAATAAGTTAAGCTTTGCTACCCAAAGCTCAACAATCTAACTTTAGAGGGATTCAAACTTTTAACCTGATCGATTATGTGTGAACATTTATTGGATCATCCACCTCTCAATATTTAAGATGCATTCTCTTGTTTCTTAGTAGTCATATTTTATAGCTTTTCTTTTGCGTGTGTGACTAATATACTATGTCTATGTTTGTGTAGGAAAGAGAAAGAAGGAGAAGTTGTAGTGGAGTCCAGGCATAAGAAGACATGCATAGTTACGATGATTGCCCAACTTGCCCAATTCAATATGAACCTATAACCTAAACTCAACTAAGCCATGCATGGTTCCATAAACTATATATGTTTCTTCAGTCGAAGTTTGAGCTCGGTCAGGTCATTTGGAACCATGCATGCCTTAGTTGAGTTTGGCAGATGGGCCTCTATGACTATCATGTTAGCAGCAAATTAAAAAGAAGCTGAGAAACCAACCTAGGTCCACAAATTAAGGGCTGCCATCGATCCCCTAATTGCCAGATCTGCATGCTTTATTGGCTTTGCCGGTTCTCATTTGCATTATTAGGCCACTCCACCCACATGCACAAATAAACTAGCCAATTACTTTGTTGTGTTTGCTACAAAATAAAAGAATTAATGTCCCTGATCATCATCCCCCTCTCTACCCACAACTCCCTTATTGTCCCTTTTTATGAAAACCAATCCAACGTGTAGTTGAGATCCAAAACCCCGGTATATCTCACTTATCTAGAAAGGCAAGATTAATCATATGCATAACATATATTTTCCATGTATCTAGATTTTATATATTTATATATGAAGTTATATAATTTAGAACTTTGAAATGGCGGATGGGCTGAGAGCTAGGGTAGATCGATAGATAGGCCTGAAACTTGGTGGAACCCATGACAAGAATGTAGGATCAAGACCAGTATGCAACACAAAGCCCATATACTGGGAAAGTGATCAGGCGCAGAATCCGAGTGGCCTTATGTACACGTGAGTAATTAATTAATAAGGGCAGGTGGGCACAGTGGAGGAAGCCGCGCATATGGAAACATGTGCACTTGTCTCCGGAAACCAACAAATCTTCATTTTTGTGACGTATTCCATTTCATATGCAAGGAAGAATGACTAAAAAGCGGTCTAGTATTCAGATATTTATATACAACGGCTTAACTTTTGCAAAATTGTTTGTAGGAGAGTGTTTTTGATGTTATGTCGTTCCACCATCGTCACATACCTTGCTCAAAATGTAAATTCATGGGGCACTTCAATAAGGTAGGGTAGAAACTGAGGTTTTCCAACATCGTTTTCATAATTTTCATGTTTCAAAATCTTTAATAACTCGGGCGGGTGTAGGTAAATATGTCAAAAGTCGTTGTCTTTTTGTAGATTTTCGATAAGCGTATACATTTGTGTGTGGTCATATTTGAAAAACATTCGCAGCAGTTGCACACATTGACCTGTAGCGAGGGAGGGCCGATCGAGCCCATGTTGTTGCCTTATGGAGGGTGTGACGCGGACTTGTGCTGCCACTGCCTAACCGGCTGCCGGAATAAGGCCGCAACACTTTGCTCTGGGCTTTCCCGCTAGGATGGCCCCATCTGTCTCTTTGCTGCTCCGCTTCTCTTTGTACCTCCGGCCTAACCGATCCACAGTAGCTCCGATCACTCTGCACCGTCTAGACAGTGGTGGATGAAGCCTATCAATGGATTGCAGTTAACCACCATGTTCAGGAACTGGATTCCCCATTTGGCTGACTACCAAGTTTCAGATCAACAGTCAGTGAAAAGAAAATGCTTAGTATCTTCTGTAATGAGTGCAGTAGCTTATATGATAACGTAGCATCCAAATGTTGTTGCACCATTTCTGCAGGAGGAGTGCATTCTCTTGGCTTCAAGGTTACGTGTGCAGGCCGACGGACTCGGCTCCGGCGTTAATCTGAGTTCTCCATCAACTCTGGTGCACGTGTGGACCCACCATCTAGCTAAATCTCGCTAGCTAGAGTGGCGTCCTGCCAACACACGCACGCACGCGCATGCATACGCGCACACTCTGATCATGTGGGGATCAGCATTAATGGGAGACTCCATCTGTGGCCGTGAGGGGATCCATGAGTGGGGGTAACTGATTCTGATGCAAACCCACATGGGTATGACTCCAAAAGAAGACTTCATGGGTATCAAATAGAGAGAGAGAGAGAGAGAGAGAGAGAGAGAGAATCCACCATGATCGTTTGAGGGAAGGGGAGGAAAACTCGCGCGTCCGATCAAGTTGGGGATCAGCGTTGCAAATTGGCACGAATCCCATGCAGCAAAAATGCATTCAAGGCCATGAATCTGATCAGTGTGCACTAAAAATTGACAGATACAGAGAGTGTGTGTGAGATGGGAGGGAGGGAGATGGAGAGAGGCATGTGAGGGGGACCAAGATGACAGGCGAGCCAGCTCCAGCTCATGGCCAGTAACCCTTGAGGAAAGCAAAGGGTGAAGTGGGCCGTGGTGGGGCGGTGGGCTCGGAGCAGTGAGAGAGACATGTGATGGCCTTTGGCTCTCCGAGACACACAACAGTGACTGAGCTGGTGGTGGGGTGGGGTTGGGAGCCCTCATTCCCAATAACGGAACGCACATGGTTGCACATGATCCCTAGCTAAGGCTACTCCTCTCCTTTACCTCCGGTACTTCCGTTCTCTCTCTCTCTTCCTGCTCTCTCTGAGCTGGCGACCACCTTGCTTTGCCGTTTCATTGCTTTTGGGAGACAGAAACATTCTCCTTCCCTTTCTCCCTTCTCTTTCCTCTTTTAAACCTGTCCACTATGTGCATGGCAGAGAAACTCAGAGAAAGAGCTTTTAATCTCTCATTTAACTGCTTTAAACTTCCTCGGCAGCATGTCCTGGCGATGGTGACTTCCGGCTGTAGCTTACAGTTCATCATTTGTCTAATTAAACATGTACAACTTTCACAATAGAATGAAATGCATGCTGCATGCCTTCGCCCGTCGGTTTTATAGGAGAGGCGTGTGGTATTTGCGGTAAGCATTGGATCTTGCCTCGTCCTGGATCCACTTTGGGACAACAGGCTCCCCTAATTAGGTTCTCATTGTGCCGACGATATATCTAAAACCAACAAGAAACCGGTGGCGCTAATGGTGTTTCCCGTTCACAAGCGAAGCCACCCACCAGATGAAACTCATGTACCTTAGCAGGACGACTTTGGGGATTGGATGATCTTATTATTCCATTCATGCTAATTTGTTTGGTGATCTCGTTATATAAACAGATAAAATTCATGTGGGCAGTGAAGTCGAACTTATATGTATCCATTTACTTTTCATAAGACCGGAATTGTTGATACCCACACGGTGGGATCCCCTGTGGATTGATATCACCGTCAGAGACAGATCAGTAGCTGGCGACCGAAGCCGGGAATGAGGTGTCAACCAGAAGAGATAGAATCCAAACAAAATCTTGGTTGTTCATGTTTATCAACCAGGGAAGATGGATGAGCGCTGAGAGAGATCAGGTACATGGACGACAGTGAACTACCACTTGCAACCCAAACGAGAGAGATGACAAGATACTACGGTCTGGCAAACTGACTGTAGTCGCAGCTGCATCGCCCTTCCACACCAGTAGACATCTCATTCTTGTGTCAACAACAACGTAACGTTGATGAAGTGACCCTTCGTGAGGTGACTCCTCACTACCATTTCCTCCCATTTTTGGCAAATGAAAAAAACCCTAGAAGCCTTTTCCAGCCTGCCTACTCTGCATGTAGAGATGACCAATTCAGACATAAAGTACTACTCCCTAAGCCTGGTGTATGTTATATTATCTCAGATGGATTAGATGATGGAAAGTTTGTACTTACTCAAAACAGATGTGGGAAAGCGCAAAGCCGTTCCATTGTAATTGCTGAAAGGTATTCATAGAAGGCCACAACCACACATATACAGCCCCTTGAACACTGACAAATATGAGAGTTAGGTCCGATGAGAAGCTCCATTGTTAACTGGACTGGGCCTTCCATGAGTTTGCTTTTGGATCTTAGCAGACTGATCCCAACACCCCGAAGATTGTTACTTCGCTATCAAAAGCAATTCAGGGAGTCAATGCCCATGAATGCCGATGAAGTAAAGATACAAGTATTTCTTTTGTGAGAAGGCTGGTAATTTTTCGAGTCAAGTTTTTCAAGAATTATGTTGATGATACATTCTGTCCATTATCAACACGGTGACGTGTTTTTTGGTGTGCCCACCCCTCCAACCACTACTTTCATTCGGTATGCTATAAGATCAGACCATGTAAATTAAGGTACAGCGGCAATTAAGGTAAGGGATTCATCTTAGTCATTTATTTAGAGAAAATTTGTTAATTATTGATAAATGACTACAATATTCTATCTCATTTTTTCCTAGATTTTTCTTCAGTTAATCTATCCTGCAAAGGTCGAAGGCCGATATGATTCCTTATGGGGGCATTTGATTGTTCTAGATTTAAAATCCTTAGATGTCACATGTCCTCCTTTTGCTGATGTGATTGAAGATTCATGGTAAAATCTAAGGTTCATGGTTGTGAGAGGCCCAATAATTTCTCCGTCCAAACCACCCAGATGTTGAAATCTTTAATTACAGCACTAATTTCTTCGCTCACTTTATCGCATACAATTGTTTTAGGCAATGATAGCACCTATTCACTAATTGCAGTTTTTAATCAGCATGATTAAATGGTTCACAAATGAACACGAGTAAAAGGATACGTCAACAAGTTTAGGTGCCGAGCTAGCGCTCTCTTTGGACTTTGTATGTGTGTGTGTGAAAAGACGGTGAAGAAAATGAGAAGGAGAGATTAATTATGCATGTTTGAAAACTTAATAAATATAAAAAATTGCTTTTGGACGTGTAAAATGAGTTTTTAGAGATGAAAACGATTCAGACCATTGATTGTGAAATCCTACAAAATTGTAATTACACTTTTAAAAAAATATTATTTTTGCAAATTAATAATTAGAACATATAAAAAGTAATACAAATTATGAAGGGCGTGGTAAAATCAGTTCTCGAATGGGACTAGATAAACACATGATTTCTCATCGCAAACGGTTTAAGAAGCATTTGAATAATGACAATTTGCATGTAGATTGTCGTAGGACTAGAAACTCGGGATGCCAAGTCAAAACTTGACTTAGCTTTAGCTAATCTTATTATGTAACCGGATCACTGCCTAATTAACATGCACCTTCTCCTCTTTCCTTCTTCATCATAAATTGTTCGGTTGGTAGTTAAACAAAATAAGTGGAATCCCAATTCAGATGTGGTACAAGCAAATTCCATGGGTACATATTGAGGAATGAAAGGAGGGGTTAGTAGGTATATAGTTGAATGGTGGGTCTCAAAGCACTAGTCGGTACAGTTTGAGACTAAAAGTTGATCAGTACTTCGAGTCCAAGAATTTGGACTAAAAGTTGATGTTTGCTTAACTGTCGGGTTTTCTCCAATAGTTCTGAATACTAATCATACTTTCTTGATATGGGCTACATGCTTGTCCAAAATCATAAGAAGAGTGATTAATTTTTTAAAAATTAAATTTCAGTATTGTTCTTCAAGGTGGATACGGTTTAGACTCACGAAAAAGGAATAAATGTCATATCTACATGTTGTGCTTCAATTTGATGGAGTTAACACACCATGAACCTGCTAGCTCATAGAAACCTATTTGAATTAATTAAACAAGATTTTTCTTTCGGGGTTATTCAGTTGGAGGAAAATTACCTGATCTTGAACCCTCGAGGGTAGGAAACTTACACCGTGCTTTGCTTTGTGAACTTGATGTTTTGTTATTGAAAGTAAATCAAAGAGTAAGTTGAATAATTCCTTACCTGTAATTAGATATATATTTGTCTGATTAATTAACCTTCACCCAGCTGAAGCTCATTGATAAATTCTTTTAGTCCGTGGTTGGTTGCTGTGAAATCTACGTAATGCTTCGTCGAACACGGATCTCATGTTAGATATGAGGTTTCAGAATCTTAGAGTTTCAAGCAAGATGCTTAAGATAATACGAATGTCTTAACCTGTGACCAATGTGGAACTTTGGTCACGCTAGACATCCAAAGAGGCGGAGAAATATGAGAACATTGGATCTACTTAGATCCCTATGGACATGAGATCTGTATATTTCTATATGGGTAGCTTTATATATATATATATATATATGTATACGAGAGAGAGAGACATGTTTGATGTGTTGTTACATATGCAACATTCATGCTGGTTGCTTTTGATCCGCTTTTGCCTAGAGATAAGATTCATGAATTGATGTACCCATGTTTTATATATTGCTGGCCGGTTCATGCATGGATGTAAAAGTCTGTCAGACTGTTTCCTTTTCTAGTTGAATAAACAGGCCTTAGTAATTAGCTATCAACCTTTCATGCTCCCTTCATTGACTGCAATGGTTCAATGATAGTTGTCCTTCTATTTGAGTGGAAATGTGGAAATATTCACTTGGATAGCGCTGTTGAGGAGAAAGTGGGTTTGAGCAAATCTATGTGAATTGAAAGATTAAAGCGTATATCCCATGATGTACACTTAATGTTTTGTGTTCATCTCTGTTTGGGACTTTAAATGAATCGGGGGACACTTATGATACTATTTAAACTTTGAGATTAAGGGAAAACCCTAAACTTTTTTATGTTAATGAAGGATTAAGTTTGATTCTCTCGCCTCTCTCTCTCTCTCTCTCTCTCTCTCTCTCTCTCTCTCTCTACCTGGACTGGCGGCGCCGAAAAAATCTATTGAAACCGACATCTTCTTCTTCCCCCCTCTCAAATCTATCTTCTCTTCTCTTCTCACTCGGCTGAAGGATTCACGAATTGAAGATCTCGATGGGGTGGCTTCCGGCTTCTTGTCACACATCTCCAATCCACATTAACCCCAACCAGCAAGCTCCACGTGATTCACAGTGCATTCTCCTCAACCCCAGAGGAGTTTAGAGGCCGTAATCATCACATGGAAAGGCTGCTAAGGATGAGAATGCTCGTGGTTCTGGTGGTATCGTCTGAGGTAGTGACTGACGGATATGGGAATCAAGGCAAGTGTCTAACCATTCCCTCGGTGCTTTCCTCCTAGACTAGTCATAGGTTTTACCGAGGTTGAAGGACAAGGAATCGTCTTCTTCATCCGTCACCTTGGCGGTTGTTTTACCAAACCTTCTTGGCTGGAACATCTTGGCTAAACCAGTTTCTCCTTGTCCGATCAAACTCATACAATTCGTATTCTCATTTGGACAACGAGATTCGGAGATCTCAGCCACCGTCGGCTGAATTTGTGCAACACCTCTTCATCGGACGGGTTATTAGTGGCATAAACATAGGTGGCTAACAGATCTACGGCGATTCAAAGTTGAACACAAGTCAATATACATCCAGTTGGGATCGTCTTGATGATAGAAGGTCGGAAGATGGCAGGGTCGGAATTCAAAATCTTGGCAGCCGCCAAAGTGCAACACCGTCGGAATCGGCAGCGATCATTTCCCCCTTGCACCACTAAGGCCCTTCAACCCCGTAACCATCTCGACACTCGTTCCCTCGCACCGACCGATCTAACATCATCTCAAGGGCAGCAACTAGGATCGACGTATCCTCTTTGCTCTCACCCTCTAGACGCACTTCTTTCCTTGTTGCAAACAGTCGAGGCTGAGTTGCACAACACTCTGAGAGCTAGGAGCACTTGCCGACTTGGACAGCACCGCGCATAGGACTCCTCTGCATACTGGCGATCTCTTGAAGGAACCGCTCTCATCAAACGACATTGACGGCTGCCTCCCCAACTATCTTTTGCAATTGGGGTCTCATTAAACACCGGTGCATCTTAAAATTTTTCAGTCAATCAAACACCTGAGAATGATAAATCCATATGTATATGTGTCAGGGAAGATATTAAAACGTTTAATTTCTAAAGCAATACTTAATATTAAGTTATGGTTAAGTTGTTGATAGCACTTTTAGAGGGGGTGTATATATTAGAATTGAAAATGGGTGGATGTCAAAAGAAATGAAAGCTTTTCCTCCGCACTATCATGTGTCATCCATGGGAGGTCTTCATCCAAGCTTTCCTAATCACATCTACACATCCCTCGCGCAGAGTCCAGCGGTTAAAGAATCTGAACAAGGCCTTTCCGAAGGGTTTGGACTGCATCCCCAAGATGGATTGGTAACTGAATTACTGTTGGAGGTAGTTCTATGCAGGATTCTTACCTATGGATAAGCATAAGCTCCAACCAATGCGGTTGATTGGCGGGCAGTCCAAGCAACATTCAATTAGGACATCCCCTTTCTATTATGGCTCCAAATAAAACTCTCAATGCATCATCCACGATCTCAAGTTCTTAGGTTCAAATAAAAGAGTTGAACATGGTGCAACTTTGAAGATTTGAGAGTCAACCTGTTTTGTCTGCTCATGCTCTCATAGCATTAAAATCTCCTAGTAAACAGGTTGGTCCATTCAATCTGTTGAGGCAATGGCTACGTTTAAGCAGTTATGAGGATCTCCTTAAGGGATTTGGGTGGAGCCGTGGAGGTACGCTCCTGAAAAGAATGATGGTTAACGGCACACACATATGATAAGGATGCCAGCATCATGGTAAGGATCGTTTGGAAAGGATCATGGCAAAAATCAAGGTGATGGATTATAGAAACAGTTACAGCAAAAATCAAGGAACGGTTTTGTTGATAATGAATATCTTGTAACAACTCCTTAAAATAAAGAGTTATCTCATCTGTAATGCCTATATAAGGGATTGGCATACTTTGTCAATGTCAAGGCCGATGGCCTTCCGTGGATAAAGAAAATATGCTCCACGTTAATCTCTTAAGTTCTTTTATGTTATTGCTTTATGTTTTTCAACAGCTCCCACAACAAACAAGTCAACTCCAAACATCACCATTCTAGCTATTCCTCCACACATGGTTGCATTTGAAATGAGCACCCAAGAACGTTGAGTGTGCCCCCAAGCTTTCAGTTTAACGTTGTCCAACATAGTGTCCGTCCTGTAGAATGTATAGAGCTAGAGAGAAATCTTCAATAAAGAACTACAATTCCCCTCTAGAAGTAGGTTGGGAGAGCCCTCTAACATTCCACGATAGAATCTTCACAAGAATGGGTTTTCAGCTGTGATGCAGGTCATCCCCATTCACCTCTTGGCGGTTCCCTTGGCCATCAATGGTAGGTTGTATCTCCTCAGACATCGATTCCATAATTTCCACCAAGTCAAGGCTCTCCTCAACATCAGTTGAATGTGACCATCCTAGAAATAGGTATAGTGTGGTTTCCACTATATCTTGATCAGGGAGTTTCTCAATTTTACTATCTGCATCTGTAAGACATTCTCCCTTGGCTGTCCATTTCATTTTCCAACCCCGATTCTACACCTGCATAGCCCTGGCTGGGCTCCCCAGAGCAAATAAATAGAGAGAGGTGAAGGGACTTGCTTACCTTCTTTAGAGGGACACAGGCTCCCTTTCCCTTACGGTGCCACTCCCAATCATCGTTCGACTCTTTTGATAGTTTCTCTAGTAGCGGCTGTCGCCTTAGGCGGTTGCCAAAATGCACCTTTTGTGGCTGATTTGGCCTATGGGAACTCGGGGGTTGGTTTGCTTGGCATTCATCCAACAAACTCATCTCTATAGCTTTGACACCCTCACCAACTTTTGTAAATCCAGCGGGAACAAAGGAGTGAGAGGTGATTTTTTCGTACTTGATTGTTCCCGAGACTCCATGACAGATTCATAGGGCATCTCCTGCTCCCTCCCTCCTGATAAGGGGTGTTATCTGAGGTTGAGGACTTTGATCTTAGCAATCATATAAGAGTGTGAGAGGTCTCAGTCTATACCTTTCAAAAATTGGATCTCCTATTGATCTCCTATACCTTTCAAAAATTGGATCTCTTTCTCAAGTCTTTGCCTTGTTGTAATGGTTGTATGTGCTGATTAGGGATGTCAATATATTTTATTTGAATCGGATATCTGATCAAATCAATAAAAAAAATGGATACGAAAAAAAATTAATATTCGGTTAAGAAATCGGATCAAATTCAGATTTAAGAAAAGACATCCGATCAGATTTAGATACAAATTCAGATTTGGATCAGATTTATTTTGAGATGGATATGTATTCAGATTCGGATCGGATTTATTTTGAGACAAATTTCTTATATCTATTGCTGAACTTGGTAAAATTCAGTTCAAAATTCGGATTCAAAATCGGACATACATATAAAAATCGGATTCTCATTGTAAAATCGGATTATGGATTCAGATTTGGATATGACTTTACTTTGTTTGTATTTGAATCCAAATTTGAACCCAAATATGTGAATATCTAAAAAAACATATATGATTAAAAATATATCCGGTTTGAATCCGATCCATTGACATCCCCAGATATCAGATGCTACAGTAGTTTCCTTCAAATGAAAGATGTCCTTGTTGAAATCAATGTATTATCCCCTTAACAAAATGTTTGTCTGGAACTTCAAACTTCAACGTCTTTCCCATGCAATGCAGATTTTTTTTTTTCCAGAGTAAAACTACTTAGAAAATTCTGATATTAAAACCTTGGTTAGTTGATGATGGTATCCTTGGGGGCCCGGTTGATGCCACTCATTTTTTGTTATTTATTCATGTACATGGCATGAGAAAATTTTCAGCAGATATAATCCGATCCCTTCAGGCTGACTTCTTTTTTCCTCAAAATTTAAGCCTTTCGAACATAACTTGGGTGAACTTTTTTATGAAAAATTACACCCGGGTTTTCATTTTAAAACGTAAGAGCAGGTAAAACTTCTCCTTTTCAAGCCAAACGATGGTGAATTCTAGACTTGGGCATCGGATCGGCTGGATGTCCGAAACCTGGCCTCAGGTTCGGTCTGGCCCGTTTATAATAAAAAATTATATAATTTTTATTATAAAATATATTTTTAATAATAAAATATATACTATTAATAATAAAAAAAGTTATTTAAATGTTATCGAGCCCCATCGGGTCTGAGTACGTACCAAACCGAGTAGTAGGTACCTGTCAGCAGCCCGACCCGACGGTCTGGTGAATTCAGACCCACACCTTATATACACATTCCGTACCACCGTGGGAGCTGGCCATGCCCAAAATTGTTAGTTAATGAGAGGATACTAAAGGTGGAGCTAATGATTAGAGTGAAAGCATAACAAGGTATCTGTATTAGAAGGAGCGGTTGGATCACTTCTTTTTCTTAAAGAGCTAATGCTTATTGTAAGTCCATTCGTGTCATTATTTTCGTTTGTGGGTTTTGTCTTAATCTCATGTTTATAAGGGTGTTGTTTTGTTTATACTCTGCATTTGTGATAACGAGAACAGCTTTGTGTGGCAGCCGTGTACGTAGCAGAACATTTTCACTAAACAACGTAAATATTTGCTTGTTCTTTTTCTTTCTCTTCTTCTCGTTTCTATTTTCTTGGTTTTGTTGGTCAAGAGAGTATGTGAGGGATCTTTGCGTGTTCTTTCTTTTTCTCTTCTGGTTTCTATTCTCTTGGTTGGTTAAGAGAGTGTGAGAGAGCATCATTCCTAAGACAATCCTGGCAAAAAAAAGAAAAAACAAAAAGAAAGTGTCCGATCTTCCACAGATCCGACTGTCTCTACGCACCAAGGGCTTCCTGGCTGAGGATGAGCACATGCTGTGATCTCTCTATAAAATATCAAAATGCTCCTCAAGTTAGAATATAACATTTCAAAAATTCTAATCTAGTCTATGTAAAAATTATAAAAATGATATATTTGGCTTCTCCAGAAAGAATTTGGAAATTCTCTTTGGAATTTTGTGTTCTCCAAAAAAAAAAAAAAAATGTTGGCTCGGCCCTGATCTGAGGGCTCCTTATTGCTAAATTTGGTTCTCCTTCAAACGCAACAATATTGGGTCTGCTGGTGGGATAGTAACCAGCACAGCAACAGGCATTTTTTTTCCCATCGCTTGCCTCGAAAGGTAGTAGTAGCTGAAAGGAGGCGGTGTTTATCTTATGCGGCGGTTTTATCCGTTGCTAGAGATTCCAAGTATTCTGTACCTGATTTAGGACGGTCAATAAATGGCCGTCCGGTTGCTTTAGAACAGCGTTTGGCGCTCTGCAGTGTAGTCTGTACGACCAAAGAACCAGGTTTTGAGAAAAAAGAAAGGAATAAAAGGTCTTTTGGAATTGCAACCCAATGGCATAAGGATACGACTATTGTGGTTTCCTTCAATGAAGCTACCAAGCCTGAGGGCAGTTGCAGGCGCGTCCACTCTGACCTCCTGCAACAAGAAGATAACCAACTTGGCTAAATCAGGGAGGCTAGAAGATGCGATCAGACTGTTCGACGAAATGCCTCAACGAAATATCGTCTCGTGGAACTCAATGATCTCTGCTTACGCCAAGAGCGGAAGAATTGGCGATGCGCGGCGTATTTTTGATAATATGCCGATGAGAAACGTGGTTTCCTGGAACACCATGATGGCGGGTTATGCCCATGGAGGCTGGTGGAACGAGGCAGCGGAACTGTTTCACCGCATGGGAGTCTGCGATGACTTCTCGTTCACTCTCATAATAACAATCTACTCTAAACAAGGGAAGGTGGACGCCGCAAGGAAGATCTTTGATAAGCTTCAGGAGAAGAGTCCTGCTATCTGGAATGCGATGATCACTGGGTATGCCCAAAACGGTGGGACTGATAACGCGCGAAAGTTGTTTGATATAATGCCTGCCCGTGACGTAGTTTCCTGGAATGCCATGCTTGCGGCGTACACGCAGAATGGTGAGATGAATTCTGCTGTTCGGCTTTTTGAGGAGATGGTATCGAGAGATGATGTGTCTTGGAATCTCATGATTGCTGGTTTCCTTGAAGTTGGTGATATGGCTTCAGCTTGCAACTTTTTCGAGAAAATGCCAATGCCTAATGTTGTTTCTTGGGTGACCATGTTGTCGGGATATGCCCAAAATGGTGAAATAGAGAAGGCACGGGAAACTTTCAGTAAAATGCCTGAAAGAAATGTGGTGGCTTGGAATGCAATGGTTGCTGGATATGTGCAAAATGGTAGGATTAAAGATGCTTATGAAGTGTTCTGCAGAATGCCAGCGCGTAATGCTTCGTCATGGGCTGCTATGATCACAGGTTTTGCTCAAGTTGGTAAGCTTGATGAGGCAAAGAGGTTGTTAGATGAAATGCCTTTCGATAGCGTGATATCACAAACTGCGATGATATCAGGATACATACAAAGTGGGAGATTGGAGGACGCATGGAAAATGTTTGTTCAAATAAAATGTCCTGATACTGTCTGTTGGAATACCATGATTGCCGGATATGCACAGTATGGAAAAATGGATGATGCTCATAGTTTATTCAGGAAGATGAAGAAGAAGGATGTTATCTCATGGAACACCATGATTTCTGGTTATTGTCAGATTGGAAAAATGCCTGAGGCAATTCAAATGTTTGAGGAGATGGGCCAGAGGAATGCTGTTTCTTGGAACTCTATTATTTCTGGTTTGACTCAGAATGGACTCTATAGTGATGCACTGAGGTATTTCGTCTTCATGTTAAGGGACGGTAAAAGACCAGATGAATCCACATATGCTAGTGCCCTTTGCTCCGGTGCCAACCTTGCCGTGCTTCAGCATGGAAAGCAGCTGCATGATCTTGTTGTGAAAAGTGGGCGTAATGCTGATGTATTTGTCGGAAATTCTCTTATCACAATGTATGCAAAATGTGGCAGGGTTTCAAGGGCAAAGCAAGTGTTCTCTGAGATGGTAAACATTGATTCCATTTCATGGAATGCATTGATTGCTGGTTATGCATTGCATGGCTATGCAAACGAGGCACTTGTGCTGTTTATGCAAATGCAGCAATCTGGTGAAGTTCCTGACGAAGTCACACTCGTTGCTGTTCTGTCAGCATGTAGTCATGCTGGACTGATCGATGAAGGATTATATATCTTTCATTCAATGGTTGTTAAATACAATATTGTGCCCATAGCTGAGCACTATTCGTGTATGGTTGATTTGCTTGGACGATCAGGTCGGCTGGAGGAAGCATACGAACTAGTGGTCAACATGCCTATTGAAGCAAATGCTGGTACATATGGTGCATTACTTGGAGCTAGCTATATTCGTGGTAATCTAGAGATTGGAACATTTGCAGGGGAGAAACTCTTAAAATTGGAGCCCCACAAGACTTCAAACTACGTCCTGCTATCAAACATGCATGCTGCTTCTGGCAGATGGGAGGAGGTGGAAAGAATCAGGATGTTGATGAAGGAAAGGAGAGTAGAAAAGCTACCTGGGAGTAGCTGGATTGAGATCAAAGGGCGAGTTCACTCTTTTTCTGCTGTCAACTTCTCACACGATCTGATTGCAGAAATTTGCAGCACTCTTTGGACACTGTCCACACAAACAAAAACAGATGGGCATAAGCCAGACCTGCGATATTCCTTTTTAGACTTTGGATAAATGGGGATTCTTCTGAGTCAACTTATAATGAAGTCCCAACTTATTGGGATGAATTCCCAATCTATTGTATGTCTGAAAGGCAGCTCAATATTTAATGATGTTATGCTGTTTAAACTAGTTCCTAGATGGTGGTCGCTTTTAAAAATGTGATGATGAACAAGCCGAAGCTACATTTTGCCGGTGAACTTTCATCATTGTCCCTGGCAGATGGTACTTCATGACTTCACCAGTGCACGAAACTGCAAATGCAAAAGCTACTTCTTGCTATGTTGTGGCCTAGGACCAGCTAAAGGGTGAGCCATCTACTGTGATTTATTACCTACACTCATCCAATTTTGCTCCACCCCTTGGTTCTACCAGATATAGGCCCATAACACAAAGAAGTTTGAGATGGAGGACCGCGGATAGATACTTTTAAAATTGTGAGCTAGTCATATTAGTCATAGAGGCTGTCAGGTTGGTGATCTTCATAAAGTAAAAACACCAATTTATTGGCTGTTACCTGTTGTTCTTTCCTGTTGGCCGGTTGAGAAACTGTATTCGCCATGGAAGCTGCAGAGGCATATTTTATAGACTAGTTCAACTGAACGTTGATACCCACACTTGGCCCTTGGCTAGTTGCTTTGCACAATGAAGCCGATATATAAGATTTATAATCATTGACAATGCATAAAGCAACCATGTGTAGTTCTGAGCGTCCAATAAAATCAAGAGAGTCCACATATGGAGTTGCACAGACTACAGAGCAGTGAAGTAATGGATTGGATCGTTCTGATGTTGCCTCTGGATCAGTTTTTTATGCAATTTTATCTTCCACTTTTGATGAAAGGTATGTCCATGACTCCATAGTTCTTGTACTGTTAATTGTCTTGGGTTTCGAGGCCATAGTCTGTGCCTTTGTTTTGACAATAACTGAAATAATCTCTTATTGAGTCAAGTTGGGAAATACTGCAGCCCAGATTAAATGGAAAATCTATTTACTTTCTCCCAAAATTTTTTTGGTTGGTTGTGCTACTTATGGAGAGCTTTGTGCATTACGTGTGCTTTTATAATCTGTGCAATAAGTTAAGCCATTAAGGAAGAGGGGAAACTAACTACTCATTTGTTCAATCTATACCTTCCAGGGAAACAGCTGGAGGTTTTTCCCCTACATTTATTGAAGATATGGACAAGGATGTTTACAGAAACAATAACTCCCAATGGGGCTCAGATCATTCAGGTTGTGGGGTCCCAGTTCCGTTCTTTCTCTCCCTACTCCACAGTATGATTTCTATTTACAGGAGCCAAAAAGAAGAGCAGTGGTGCCCTTTGATTTCCCATGACTATCTTCTACAGCTGCACCTTCAATCAACACAATTTGTTATTAATTCCTTTCCTGCCACTGATAACTTCAGTCAAACATATCTTCCACTTTTCATTGTTCATGTCCACTAGAATTCTCCCCGAGCGGGTATTTATTTTCTCTATGCATTGGTCTCAACCCCATGATTCCAGAGTTACAATGTCCTGAGCAGTCCATTGGACAAATGCATAAATGGATTCACTGATTTTGTTTGTTTTTATCCTGCCACCAGTCTTCTGCCTGATTTGAGTGTGGAAGCTAAACAAACATTACGCTCCATCCTTCAGGTCAATCCCATTTGTCCCAAACTATGCCAAATGGTTTCCAGGTCCTGATATTAATTCTTCTCCAGTCCATTTTAGCTGCAGGAGATACTTTGAGTAGACTTCTTAATTACTTTTATATCCTCTGGGTTCCACTTGTGCTCTTGTTATTCCTCCCTCCGAGCTAGACTATAAGTCTGTAACCAATTCACTGGAGCCTGGTTTGCATAAGAAGCTGCCTCTCATAATTAATGTATCTAGTCCAGCAAGCACGCAGGTACCCTTGACTCCCATATCCATCTTCTCTGCCCTTCCTTGTTGCCTTTACATCTATTCTCCTGCCATGAGGTTACCCTATTGATACTCTCTGATGGATGAGAAATCCGTTCAAGCTTGTCAAATCCTTTCCTTAGAGAGGCAGAAACACTAGTTCTGTTACTCGTAGAGAAAACAACTTTGTGCCTCTCTACTAGAGCTCAGCAGGAAATCCCTCACCCTCCAATTTAGGAACCACTCCACCAGTCCACATTCTTTGGCCCTGATGACTTTAATGAGTGGTTTATGGAATCATCTACTAGTCCCTTTGCCATAGCTCCATCTTTGATGGCCAAAGAAACTGTATTGCTTACACCTTTGTAGACTGCCAAAACTGCTTACCAAATAAATGAACCACTAGAATGTCTTTCATATGTCCATAAGCTTTGCTTTCTCATATATTTGCTTTTACCAACTTTCGCCAGCTGCATTCAGTGGTGAAGATCTTGCTGGCTAAAATAGCCAGACGCAAGGTATTATACTCCTAATCTTTTATGATCAACTCTTCGCTCCTTTCTGGGAAGACATGGACGTTACAAGGACTATTCAAAGTAGTGGCTGCAACCGAGTTGATGCACTTAGGGTGTGAGGGTGTGGATTGGGTGTTGCTCAGGTGCAGCAATGTATAATTTTGTTTTCTTTTTCGTTAAATCATTTATAGAAACACTAATTGTTAGTTTTGTTATTTGTGGACAATCATTATACATACATACATACATATATCTATATATATAAGTATATGGAAAATGAGTAAAACCAGTACCAAAATGAGGATTTCCTTCCCGATTTACCAATCTTAAGGTGGGGAGCGTAATTGCAAAAGGAGAAAACAAATAATAGAGAAAACTGGGAGAAAGAGATAAGGGGGTTGGGAGAACCAGTCTCAAAATGGGACTGGTTGAATGCATGTGTGTGTGCTCTTACACTTTCTCGCCTCTCCCGCACCTCCATTCTTTTTTAAGAAAAAGGCCACAGCCAGTTCCTTTAAGTCTGTGACATAGTCTTCTATTTAATTAAATGGTGATTTTTCTATCCATTTTGCTTACCTCGACGGCATTGAGCCTCAATTTTCTCAAATGGATTAAATAGATTATGAAAGCCGGTTCAGATAAAAATAATAAAATGTCAGCAGCATATAGGATTCATGACAGAGCTGAGTAATTCCTTCCTTTATCCAAAGTAATGTCACCTACCTCTCTAGATAGGGTTCTAAAAAATATTTCCTACATAACTACAAATAGGTAGGGGGATGGGACTTCTTGTCGTTGGACCTTCTTTGGACTAAACTACTTTCATTTCTTGCCATTCCTTACGACTGCAGCAGAAAATAAGCATATTACTAATGTTGCTCTTCTTATGCAGTTGCTACAAAGCCCAAAATGATGAAGGGCGGCTTCTAAAGGCCTTCAGATGACATTGTCTTAAGTCTTTGCTAAGTCTACTTTGATGTAAACAGTTTTTCATGATAGGCCAACTCTCCTTTTTCCCCAACTTGCTTCCATGGTGGATAAAATAATGGTTGAAATGACTGAAAACTGTGTCATGAATAAGAGTGTTCATAGATCACCATGGAAGATCGAAAAGAAACCGCAAGTCCTTTAAAGTGTTCATAAGACAGGCTACTGGCGACACGCGCAACTGTTCTCTCAGGAAGATGCGGTTGTGTTTTTATTCACACAATGTTTAAAGGCAGCAAGGAACCAAATTTCTTAATAGTCAATTCGTCTGATAGTTCTCTTCATTTTGTCCTCTTCTCAAACTCGTTAGATTCCATGAATGATTCTCCAATCTCTAAGAAGGGAAATGCACTTTTACTTTTCCCTTGACATCTCTTTTCAGAACAGTTCCCAGTTCCCGTTAAAGCTATAACATGGTAAATGAACTGTCAATCTCCCAAAGCTGCTATACTATATACGTGAAAATTTGCAGTATACTTTGTAATATTCCTACAAAGAAAAACTAAATAAAGTTTTTTAGTGAAAACTGCATTTTTATCAATCACTTCAGGATAAACGGCTGCAGAATTTTTTACTTTCTTCTATGCAGAAGAACGCCCATGGGTTGATGTTTCTAGCAGAAGACGCTCCTTGTGGGTTCCTGAACTTATGATGCCCATCAACTTCCTGGACGAAATGAATGAAGCGGCTTTATTAAGAATTTAAGATCTGTGTGTATTAGCCCGTATCGAGCTTTGCACATCGTATCCATATATATTTGGCAACAAGGGGCAGATTTGACCATAGTGGTCTGCATGAGCCTATTCAATGTTGTAGTAGCTGATATTTGTCACAGAGAGAGAGAGAGAGAGAGAGGGCGGCAAATTTGTTTTCTTTTATTATGCTCTCCTTTCCCTCCAAATCTCTCCTTTTCTTGAGGGATTGGAGATACTTTTTCCTTTCTTTTCTTTTTATATACAAATACAATTATGTATAATTTTTTTTTCCTTCTTTAATTAGAAATCTGGACACCCTATTACTTGCCCTTTCATTTCCTTTTCTTTTCCTCTTATTAACTTACTTTCTCTTCTTTAATAAATGTTGCATGTGAATTTCACTTCATATCACATTCTGGAACATTTCACAAGTAGAATTCTGGAACATTTCACAAGTAGAAATAGCTTAAGCGTAGTTTGTTATCTAAAGGAAACTATAATAAGCGGCTTTCATACCCTCGATTCCATTATCCATAGTCTTCTTTCCTCTCTCTCAAAAAGAAAAAAAAAAAAGTGTTTGGTTCTTGTTCTTGGCACATCTTGTCCATGGTGTCAGGAATGGCAGAAACAAATGCAGCCGCAAGAAGGGTCGTGTTTGCTTCTTAAACATGGTGTGTCTGGCCTTTACCTTTCTGTGGGATGCACGCGGCTGCATTCCATGCATGGGCACGTTTACATCACAGAGTTCCGCGAATAAATTTGTGGTACGTATTATAATAAATTGGTGGGAGGCCTATCTTCTGGCAGGGTTTGATTCGGATGAGTTCCGCGAATCCAATTCCCTCAATGCATCTGTGCAAAGGGGCTTAGAAAGCACCATATGCAATTCAAAAAGAAGTTACCAGTGTGGTAGATGCAACCAGGTAGTGGAACAAGTTCGATCGATCTCTACAAAAGAAGCAAACGGCAGAGAAACTTGTCAAATGGAAGGAAGAATGAGAGAGAGCAGGGTAAAAAGGCTTATTCACCTACAAAAGCGAACAGCTTTGCCTGTGGCATTAAAAGAAAAGGTAGCACAAATGTCATTTCGTTTTTCTCTTATTCATCGCCTGTTGCGTATCCCATTTCTTGAAGAACTCAACCCACGCACTTTTCACTTTTTTTGACAATCTTGGTCCCTCATAAAAGACTATCATTTGAACCGATTTTACTTTTTACTTTAAGATGTGTGTTGTGTGCATGCACGCACATATATATATATATAGGACACTGAAATCAGACCCATATCCAGATTCATCTTATTTGACTCCACACTTTGCTACTCCACTCTAATTTGTTTCTTTTCCTTCGGGCACAAGGTGAGGAAAACTGGACCCAAGTCTCAGTTGCAGTTATGATAGAACAGGAACTTGTCTTACTGAGAACTCTAGTAACTGAGCCTGATTGGACCCACTTGAGTGGTCCAACTAGTCCTGCCAGTGCCAGTCACGGACCGGGTCAGACCCTGTCTGGGATGGCTCAGAAGTTGATAAAAGAAAGAGAAGACAAGAACAGAGTCCAACCAGGAGCCCTGATTGTCCACAATGCTCAGCAGGTCTTGCAGAGTTGCAGTATGACCGCAATCAGTGAATCAACCGCTGGGGCCAAAGGGACTGCCATTCATTTGCCCGGTAGCTGTCCCGGTGAAAATTCCGTCCGGTACGAGTCACACCGCCTCAGATCCAAACCCAAATCCAGAACGTAAGCTCTATATCCGAATCCAATTTCCGACAAAATCTGCATCAGGATGAAGACTGAAGCCTGGGTCCACTTAAGAAGTTAAAAAAGAAGGTTTGGATCCAGATCCACATCTGAATCCCAACTAAATATTGATATAAACCAAGTAATTCACTCTGGATGCTTTCGGCTCGTGCGTTCATGTCCGGATCCAATCACTGCCCATTGTCAGATCTTACTTTGACAATCCGAAACGAGAAAACTGTAAACATTTTGACTGTGCCTAACCAACCAACTATAAGCATCTCTATTCAGTCGCGGCGAGGTGACTTTCATGATTTGGATTTATGTATTAGCAATAATAATACACCATAGAAACTTAGGTTTCTCCTGTTCTTTAATCTGTAAAATATAAGTGACATATATTCTACATGGATCCTCTAATATATGTGCCTCCCCCGGTTTTAAGTTGTTTTTCATAGTATAGTCTTAATGTTATCTGATAATGTTTGGTTAGTCAGTTATTTCTACTAAAAACATATTTAGATATAAAACATATAAAGATAATTATTAAACTATTTTTTCCACTCCACACAGTAAAGAGTAAAGAGGAAGAGAACAATGACGTTACTGCTAAAGTCCAAGGCAGCATGAGGGCACATCTGACATGCCGATGCTGCAAGGTTCTGGAGTTGCCGGACGCTGCCGGCTGCCGGCTGCCGACTGCTGCCAAGTTTTTAACCGACGCCCCCTCCAACTTTTCGAGAACCTCGTCTCGTCGCGTAAAATTCGGCGTGCTTATTTAATTTAAAAGGCTGAAATTACCTCGATATTTAATTCCAATACTTTGTCGTTCATCCCTTCGTCAAATAAATTGACGGTTTCGTGCTTTGCGAAATATTTCCTTGATTTTGGGGCGACGTCTGAAACTTCCAAGGCATTTTAGATTTGTTTTAATTATCTATACTGGGGTCCTCAATAATTTAATCATAAATAGATTAATAAAATACTTAGGGTTGACATAGTCCTCTTGATTACCCTTCTATACTTTTCAATGATAATGATAATACCAATGACACCTGATGTTGTTCATATATGTTCTTTTATTCCTAAATCAACGACGTCCAATTGAATCATTCTCGGAAACATTCATCCCCTAATTAAATCTGTGATCACTTAAAAGCGAGGAAGGTTAAAATAGTAAGTCCTGAAAGACAGAAGAACCCCATGAGCGGTCGTTGTAAATTTGGAAAAGTAAGGTGTAAAAAGTTTGAGCTTCAACACTCCCTTCTTTTTTTTTAGGGTTTCTCACAAAATGAAAACTCTTACATCATTCATTCCCCCAAGTTCTGAATTCCCTCCAAAATGCTGTCCCCAAAAGCAACAAATTTCTCCAAAGGCCACCACTTTCCCTCTCCCCCCACCTCCTCCCCAAGACCTTCTCTTTCTCTCTCTAGAGAGACAGCCAACTACCCAATGACCTCCATTAATGGCTTCCCTGAGACCACCCACCATCTGGGCCACCGACAAGAATAACTCCTTCGCGTTCGCCTCCCCACCACCGCCCATCCCCACCTCACCCACGGCCAGGATCACGCCGGCTCTCCTTATCATCATCGTCATCCTTGCGGTCGTTTTCTTCCTCTCGGGCCTCCTCCATCTCTTCGTCCGCTTCATTTCCCGCCCTTCCTCCTCGCCCTCCTCCTCCCCGCCGGCCGACTCGGCTGACGTCCAGATCCCCGCTGTCGACTCCCGCCAACTGCAGCAGCTCTTCCATCTCCACGACTCCGGCCTCGACCAGTCGCTCATCGACTCGCTCCCGGTCTTCTCGTTCCGCTCCGTCTCGGCCGGCCCGAGGCGAGGGGGGGAGGCCTTCGACTGCGCCGTCTGCCTCTGCGAGTTTGGCGACCGCGACCGGCTGAGGCTGCTGCCCAACTGCGGCCACGCCTTCCATCTTTCATGTATCGATACGTGGTTGCTCGCGAACTCGACCTGCCCGCTCTGCCGGGGCAGCATGCTGGCCGTAGACGGCCTCCTGGGCATCATGTATGATGAGGAGAATCCGGATGATGGCTGCCCCAAACAGCATGGTGACGAAGAAGAAGAAGATGATGATGATGGTGTTAGCACCAAGGTGTTCGATGTTAAGCTAGGTAAGTTTGCGAATCTGAATGCTGAGCATGAGAATGGTGATGATGATGGTCATGGGGAAAGCAGCGGTGGGTATGGTGGTGGTAGCGCTAGTGTTGATGGTAGGAGGTGCTTCTCAATGGGCTCATTTCAGTATGTGGTGGGCGAGCCCAGTTTGAGGGTGAAGCTGGCGGTGCGGGTGCCGCCGGGAAGATGGGACCGGCCGGGCTCGAGCAGTGGGCTGGGTGGGAGCGGTGGGGCTCATGGTGATGGCGGTGAGTTGGAATTGGAGGACATGAGATTGAGCAGGAGGAGCAGAGGGGACAGCTTGTCCATTTCAAAGATCTGGCTGTGGCCTAGGAGGAGCCCCTTGGTGGCCGAGAGCTGTGATGGTCCTGGTCATGGGGTCTAACCGAGTTTTAGTTAGGTTTTTAGGGGTGAGCTTCTGTGGTTGTCGACTGTAATGACATAGCCACTGCTCAATTTATTCTTGATTCTCAGATATGATTGTAATTGTCCTATTCGTGCACATGGGTTTGTCCGCAGACAGGTGTTTAGGCCTAGTGAGCATGACGCCATTGATGCATAATGACATACTCACATGATGGATTCTGGACGATGGTTTATTGCCACAGAGTTGTGTTTCATCTCTTCACATTTGGTAGCTATATTTCATCTGTGGAATACATCAGTTCATGTATGAACTTGCACACGCATACATGTTAGCAAGGTGTTTGGACTTATCAACTTTGGCAAACTTTAAATATTCCATAAAATTTGTGTAAAACGTTAATCTTTTTTACTTATATTTTGTTCTTTTGTTAAGTTTTTATGCTGAAAGTATCAAAAAGACCATCTTTACTGAGTATAGAAGAGAGAAAATCGATTCTTTTAGTGCCATTTAGAAAAGGTCTTAGTTTGCAAGAAGAACTGAAACAGAAACTTCCTCGGTATAGATATGTTGAACTTGGGTAGAAACACGATCGAAAGACGGAATAAGATGGACGGAGCGGAACGAGAAAAGGTCAGAAACTGGGCGAAAGGATACAAGAGGAATCTCCATCCTCTCTGGCCTTTTTAGCTGCACATAGACAAGTTCTGCTCAGACTCAGAGGAGACCACAGAAACAGTAAGCAATAAAGAGCTGCTTTGTAGCCTTCGCTTGCTCTTTCTCATTCGGTTCCCTGCTTAGGGGTCTGAATTGTGTCATTGTGTGGAAGTCAGTCCGGTTATCACTGTTTGATTCCCATAGATGCTATTGTACTCAAACTGTAAGCAATCCGGTGTCCCCAAAACGCAAAAGGGCTCTGGCCTCTTCAAAATATCCAAGAATCGATGCATGTGTCTGAACGAGCCATAGAAACTATATACAAATTTTATAACTTGTTTTCAGTATTATTTTCAGCCGACACAAACCTTACTTCGAACGATACTTAGAATGGGAAGGACAGGGTTGCGTGTTGGATACATAAGCACCGATACTGAACACTCGGGAAAAAGTTACTTTTTGTTTGTTCTTTACTTGGATGTCATCCTGGGGTCTGGAATCTGGAAATATCTGTCTCGTTCAAAGAACATGCCCAAAACTTCGCAGCGCTTGCTGTATTCTTCATGAACCACAGAACTACAGGTTACAAAGTGAATATCATCACCATCTTTCCAGGTTCTGCCTAGTGTTCAGGTCCCCTGCAAAAGTTGGATGGTTTAAAACACCTTTTTAGACGCAGCGTTTGTTTATACTATCTTAGACACATAAAACATCGCAACACTCGAGTGAATTTTATATTCATTTTCATTATAAACATTAGACAGTCTTCAAACTATATGATGTTTGATTTAAAATTAGATTAGATTTCATGACAACACTACGTTAGATGGGTACCCCGACACAATTGATTTTGATTCGCAGGAATATGGGAAGTATCGGTCCAGGACATACATAAATTGTTGGGTGTGTTTGACTGTCCAAAGAAGTTTTTCCAGACAAAAGATCTCTCTTGGTTGTACTATGATCAATCTAACGCGGAAGGAGTCAACTTGAATAGCTTATCCATTTTGTGGATTTCAGTCAGACCTGAAGCTGTTATATATATATATATATATATATATATATGAGGATTTTCAGTTGAACAGCTTCAGCAGGTTTGACTGAAAAAATGTTATTTTTGAGGCAAAACCTCATTTTTACATCCAAAATTTTGTTTACAGCATGTTTGGGCGACGATCGAAGCTGACTTTGTGAAAAACTCAAATTTGATGTAACGACATTTTCAAAAGGGCATAAATAACCTGGACCCTCTTCCCTTCTCCCAGGTTTTTCACAAAAAGACATTCTTGCTATTATTACTCAAATAACAAACAAAATTCTAAAAACTGATTATATCAAAATTTCACAAAACCACATTCTTTGAAGGGTGTCATCTAAAAACACCAACCTTATGACAATCGAAGAAACTTTTAAAATTTATTGAACCTTAACTTTTAAATTATATATGCTAATGTCAAGTGGTGCAGCATAGTCGGACGGCAACATCTCTCCAATTTGATTCTTACAGATATTGGGTTGCAAATTGGGTTGTGTATGCTAAGATGAAGGGACTTCAACTCTGCACCACTCAGGCTCCATTGCAGTCGCAGACCTATGATTGAAGACAAGCCAATACGTACTTTTCAGGCCTTCCGATACGATACGGAAATGATATTACAACACTGGACGCGTCTCAAACACGCTGACACTTACCTTGTTCCAACTTAAACAGTTAAACCACCCTTGCTGAAAGGGAGCGAGAGCAGGAGGCGGGAGACATGACTCTGAAAAGGAAGGAGAGAGGGGTTGGTTTATGGGGGCTGATCAGGAGAAAGAAGTTCGAAGAAGAAGAAGGCACAATGGGTGAGGGAGGAAGCACGGTGCGAGTCGCCAGCATACCGCTTACGGCGATAGCTAAGGATCTCTTGGACTACCTCGAGGGCGCCGTTGGGAAGGGCACCATCTTCGCGCTGGAGATCCTCACTGAAGGTCGGAACTGGAAGTCGAAGGGCCACGGCCGCGTTCAGTTTGAGACCGCAAGCGACGCCCGGCGAGCATTGGAGCTCTCCCGGCAAGGCAGACTCCGATTCCAGAATGCCAACCTCGAGATATCGCTTGCTCGTGAACAGATTGTACCCCGTCCACTCAGGGCCGAGAATCGACTAGTGGGGGGCGCGCTGCATGCGGGCACAATGGTCTCAGACGTCTCCATGGCATCCTTTGCATGCTGGGAGATTGGGAGGGCGGAGGTCATGCCGGAGAGGGAGAGAGTCGCGTTTTGGGTGGAAGACGGTGGGGAGGTGTACAAGCTCGAAATTCGGTTTGGGGACATTGTTAGCACACATGGGTTGTGTTTTGAGGATCAGAACAGTGATGCCATTCTATTCAGGGTGAGCTTTTCTTTCGCATGCTCGATTGTCTGGGTGGAAACACATTCTGAGACTTCACAAATTTACCTTTTTTGTTTGTGTGTTGGTCTTTGCTGTCTTTATTTGTTGACTTTTCTTGGTATTCAGTGGGTTTCCTATTTTATATTTATAAATTAAAATATTCAATTGCATGGAGAGGATTTTGCTCTGCGGAGTTCGAGATTAATGGAGTTGATTTCACATAGCGGAGATTGGGTTAACTTTCTTTTGGGCGGAGCATTTGTTCTTTATTCACCAACAACGTACCTGCAGCCTGAAAAGATCCTTGCAGAATGTGGATTCTTGGTTAGGAAAGGATTTAAGATCAAAGTTGCCCAGCTAAGAAGTGGGAAGTGGTACGAGAAGCAGAAGCGGGAAACTTGACACTTCAAAAAATGCCAGGAAGCAAGAGATGGATGGTTTAGAAAAAGCCAAGGACTGGAACAAAAGTGACTTAAAGATTGATTTTGATGCAAACAGAATTAAGAAACAAAAAGAGAATTGAACGAACAGAGAATCCAAAGCAATCAGTTTAAAGGGAATACCTATTTGCATCTTATCCTAAACTAGCAAAAACACCTATCTTATATAATTTGTGAAAAAGTGAAAGCTCTGATAAGGTTAAAATAGAATACTACTTGCAATCTATTTGCAAGTGACATCTTGCTGTCAACTTTTAGCGCATCAAAAAGTAATAAGATGTGGTATCTACAATATAAAATTTATTGTATAAGGCATCAGATATTAATTAACAAAATGTGGCATATGTCATACAGAGTTTAGTACAAACTTTGTATTCCATAGAATATGAATTTAAGAATAACTATAGTATCAACATAGAAGAGAAGTGCACCATTTAGATTCCATAAAAAATTTTATTATTTATTTTTGTTTAAAGCTGAAGATAGCTTATCTTTGATAGCCTTCCTGGATTAATAATTGTCCTGGATAACTTACGCCTGGGATGATTTGAACAGAAGGGTTCTCTAGCCATTATTGGAAGGAACTGCTGCAATTTTACCAGTGAAATTTGTCATGCTCTAGATATGGAATAACTTTACTCTCATTTTGGGGTGATATGTGAAATGGGGGGCAGTGTATCCAGGTCCAATTTCACCCTGCCTGAAGGAGGACATGAGAAAATGGATGAAGTTTATCCTAGGGACATTCTATCCCTGTGTCAGATGCCTCCTAATATATTAAAACCTCAATACTAGTCACCAATGTGGCAGAAAGTAGAAACATGCGAAAAACATGTGGGAAACCGCAAGAGAATCATGAGGGATACATAAGATGAAATGAGGGAGAAGCGTAATAGGAAATTAAGAGAAGTATGATAATGGAAACAAAGAAGAGTCATGATTTCTCGTGTTTCAAAAAACAAAGATGCTCTGTTTCTGTTTCCAGCTTCCCCTCCTGTATTAATGTTTCAGCCTTTCAGGTAACCTTGCTTTAGAGACCACATCAGGTCACCACTGACTCACCGAGTGTTGAAAAATTACAAAAAATTACTTCTTCAGTTTATAAAATATTTGTATTGATTTGTAATGGAGAAATATTAAAATATAATGAAAGAAGACTGCTTTACCTTTAATAGAAAAGAGACTTTCTTAAAAGGAAAAGAAATTTTACAAATCATATTTTTTAAGTTGATCTCTTCATAATTTCACTTCTTTCTCTCCTCCACCCACCCCTCTTGTTGCCTCTACAATCACACCCATATGAAACACTAAATTGTAGAGAAGTCAACGAAAAGATATAGCTTATGAAAAACTCTTTATGTAAGGGCATACGTATAACAGTCTTTCTGAATACATTTAAATGTTTTTCATTCATGAAACATGTGTACGGGAGTTAGTTTTATGAACCGAGGTAGTTATTCGCAATTTTTCATAAGTGTTTCATTGTAAATATAAAAGAAGTTCAGCAATTACTATAAATTTCTTAATGGAAAAATGAAAACCAAGGAAGAAGCAATGACAAATATCTGATATGTATGTATACATGTTTCTCATATACTTGTTTATCTATGTTTCTGTATGTCTGGTTGCCATGTTACATGGGTGTGAGACCTGCAGGTTCACATGTACAGAGCCAATGGGGACTTAGCTATGTTATGTATATATCTGACTTACGTTCAACTTCCAGTTTTGATAAATTAGGGCGTCAAAACAAACTTTGAAATGGAGAGCACTAATGGTAGAAATTTACCTCATGCATGTGAAAATTCCAGGTTCATTATGCTCCAAGGGTCTACCAGATGCTTCGTAGGAAGGATTGGTTGCCAATGTTTAGTGGCAATAGATACTATATTTGTAAGGAAGATTGTGATTTCTTGTGGATAAGGACAACAGACTTCACATCGTCAAGGGCCATAGGAAATTCCTCTTGTTTTTGTTGGGAGCTCCCTGATGGTGTTGATGGACAAGCATTCAGGCTGCTAGCAAGTAGCTTCCCACAGTATGAAGAGATGGAAGAGCTAACTGTTGAGTACGAGGTTCCTCCGTCTTCAAGTTCAGAGCTGGCTCCTATTATAGATTTCCCTCATGGTTGTAACCTGTCATATGAAGTCCATTTTCAGCTTAATTCGCTTCTCCATGCACAGAAGATTACTTATTTGGCAATTAGCAGGGAGTTATTGGACAGATTGGTGCATATTCGTACTGGTGATTTGAGAACAATTCTGATGAATTTGGCTAAGCTTGATTCCACTTGCTATAACCTTGAAGAGTTTATTGAAGAACAGCTGAACAAAATGAGGAGGAAGCAAATGAAATTGCAGAAGTCACATGGTTATTTCTTGGAAGGGAAAAACATAATGAGTTGTCAGCGAGCTCTTGTGACACCTACAAAAGTTTATTTTATGGGCCCTGAATTTGAGACCTCAAACCATGTGGTCAGACATTTTTCAGCACATGCATCTAACTTCATCCGAGTCTCCTTTGTTGATGAGGATCTTGGTAGGCTCTCACGTGATGTGCTTGCTCCTAGAGTTGGCAGCACAAGGCCATTTAAAACAAAGATCCATGGACGTGTATTATCCATTCTTAGAGATGGGATACTTTTTGGGGCTAAAAGGTTTGAGTTTCTGGCCTTCTCAGCAAGCCAACTGCGAGCAAATTCTGTTTGGATGTTTGCCTCCAACAGTGATGTAACTGTGGATGACATAAGAAATTGGATGGGTGAATTCAAAGGCATCCGTTGTGTAGCTAAACATGCAGCACGAATGGGGCAGTTGTTCAGTTCTTCCGTGTCAACACTTGATGTACCTCATTATGAAGTTGAAGAGGTTCCTGATGTTGAATGTGTCACTGATCATGTGCGCTATTGCTTCTCTGATGGGATTGGTAAGATATCATTGGCCTTTGCTGAAAAGGTTGCTAAGAAATGTGGATTGGACTATACTCCCTCTGCTTTTCAAATCAGATATGGTGGCCACAAGGGTGTTGTAGCTGTTGATCCAACTTCATTCAGGAAACTCTCCCTGCGGCCAAGCATGCGAAAATTCAACTCAAATAACACCATGCTCAGTGTGACCAACTGGAGCAAATCCATGCCATGCTTCCTTAATAGAGAAATTATTTCCCTTTTGTCCTCACTGGGAGTAGAGACTGAGAAATTTGTGAGGATGCAATATGAACAGATGAGGGATCTAGATGACATGCTAATAGATTCAAAAGTTGCTTTGAATGTCTTGGAGAGCCTGGGAGGTGGTGGCACTTCAATAACCTTGACAGAAATGCTATTACAAGGTTACAAACCAAATGAAGAGCCTTACCTGGCAATGATGTTGAAAGAATATCGCTATTTTCAGTTGTCTGATATGAGAAACAAGTGCAGAATCTATGTTCCAAACGGAAGAGTTTTGATGGGTTGTTTAGATGAAACACAGACACTAGAATATGGAGAAGTTTTTATTCGAGTTACGAAGTCCAGTAAAGAGCAGCAAGAGAATGAACTTCCTTTCTTCCAGAACGTTGCTGGTGATAATGTGACATCTATAGTGCTGGGAAAAGTTGTGGTCACTAAAAATCCGTGTCTTCATCCTGGTGATGTCAGAGTCCTGCGAGCTATATACACACCGGTTTTGGAGGACCAAGGGCTCATTGATTGCATAGTGTTTCCTCAAAATGGGAAAAGGTATATGCCTTAGTGCTGCGTTTTGTCACTGGCTTGCATAGAGTACCATGGTTAATCGTTTGAATTTATTTGTATTTCTGTGAATGATTTAATTAGTGAATGACCTTGGCAGCTCCCCACCCATGAAGCAAATTGTGCATACTAATTATCATGGATCAGAAAAATTAAGCTTGATAAGTTAAATAGATCAGTTTATGTTTGTTATTCTGCTGTGCCTCTTTACATTTTGGCTAATAACTGTTCTAAGCCTGTGGTAAAAATTTATGTCATTGAAATTTGGATTAAATTATGGTGTCAAGTGTATATTTGGACAAAATGTTATCACCAATTGAAATTGTTGCTATAAGAATAGATAGGAATCTGCAAATAAACTGTACTCAGAAGTATGAACAAACACATGGAAGGGTGTTTTTTCTTTCCCCCTCTTTTGATAGTTAAAAGTTGTAAAATGTTTCTCTGACTGTGAACCAGAAACTTTTTCTGGTATCAGAGAGTCATCCGGAGGATTTTGTCAGAAAACTCTGGTGATGTTCCCTTGTTGGATTTTTTTTACCATTTAATATATGCAGTCAGGCTTTTAGCTTTCAGTGGCCAGTTAAACATATTGACCTGATAATTTACCCTGGAGAATATACTTGTACGCCTTACACATGGAACACCTGTCTGTGGTTAATCATTGGCACTGATAGCCAGCTCACAATGGTTAGCCCGTATTACAATTTTTTTGTATGCAATACCCAATGGTTTTCAAAGTTAATATATGTTATTGCTAACATATTATAATTACATTCATAAACAATGTTGGAAGAGATGTTGAAGTTGTGCTTGTCAAATGCAATCCTGGAAATATACCATTATGTTTGTAATATACAATAATTACCATTATAATCAGTGAATGATTTTCCAGGAGCATCCCAATCTCTTGTTGTAGAATTTTCTCCACTTTTGAATTTGGGCAACTGAATTGTTTATACTTTATAGTTTATACATTCTTAGTTATTGTTGTTCACTAAGCGACCAACACTCCAGCCTGGTTAATGCACAAAAAGCCCCAAGCCATAGTTCTGAATTTGGGAATTATCCTTTTCTATATAACACACTAGTGTGCCACAATTGAATGCAACAACACTTTTAGATCTTGTAGAATTTTATTGTTAATTAACCTTAAACTCTAGTTCAGACACTTCTAATGCACGAGACTGCAACTTTGTTCTGCAACAGTAAACATGGATTGGCAAGTATCCATTTAGTGACGATTTTCCAACAAAAAATCATTTGACTTGTAGTACTTGGCTTGTTCTTTGTCTACTATCTCTTTTCAAGTATGTTGCTGTTGTCCTAATATTGTATGAAATTTTCTGACATGACAGGCCTCATCCGAATGAATGTTCTGGTGGTGATTTGGATGGTGACTTATACTTTGTTTCTTGGGATGAGAATATCGTTCCACCTAATACTGATCCACCTATGCACTATATTGGGCGAAGGCCACGGATTATGGCACAAGAAGTAACTTTACAGGTAATACATCGGTTTGTTTTCAGATATGGATGTCTTTCTTGAATTGGTCCTATATATTTTGAATGAAGTCATTTAAGAGTGTATTTGTTTCTCATGTCTCATTCAGAATAACACTTTTAATGGCATATGGAAGATCTAATGCGAAGCACATGATAATGCTGTAATCTGATTTGTTAGTTAATGTTTATGTTTTTAGCTGTATAACTGTTCAGTATGTTTGCACATTTGCATGTTACCTTGTAATGTAAAATGAAATTTACTACCTAATTTCTCAATTAAATGCATGGAAATTTGTAATTTATTAGAAATATGTAAATTTATATATGAACTGTTAGTTTACTATAATCCCTTCCTCGCTGTTGATGAACTGGGATATTATTATTGTAATCAGAAGTGGGACATTTCTCCAATGTGGCCAAGAGTTCTACTTATTAAGAGAAATAAAGCCTTTGTTTTAAAGCAGGCATATTCCCTAAACTTATGTCATATGATTACTTGGATTAATTAAAACCTCTTCTCAAGGATCAATCATGCACTAGAGGGAAACTGAAAATAACTGAGTTTAGATTCGTAAAGCCTAGGACTGAGCAACTAGTTGACTTTTTTGCTAGAAAAACTGTGGCAAAGAATTTGCAGGTAACCTGAAATTCTGTTTTCCACACTCCGAAGAATTATGAAAACCACTTGTTTCATTAGATGTTAAAGAACTTTGTCATTGGATGTGACCAAAATCCATACAATACCAGAAATTATTCAAGAACTTCCTCTGTTGAGATTCCATCCTCTTTTCTTGATGGATAAGCTGGCAGCTTCATTTTTATTGGTTCTCAACTAATATGGTGTTGATCAATTCTAATCAAACTATTAAGGCCCAGTTCTCCTTGTTCATTTTTGGGCTTGTGTATGATGATGGGGTCCATAGGGTTGGGTTAACTGACCTCATCATGGGTGTCATATTACTGCATGTCTTTCAGTTACAAGTTGTGAGTTTGAGTCGTCATGATTGTTCTGTTTAATATAAGATGAAGACCAGAGATGCTGGTGTTGAAGTAATTAATGGAAAATCAACTTAGTGATGCATTCAAGAAGCTACATGTGCAGATGGGGGCAAGCAATTTTTCATCTGTTAGTTATGCGTTTGCTCAGATGATCCTCAGGTTGCAGCAAGGATGCAATAAAAGCTTCAGTATCATCCGTGACATCAATTTGCATCTGCCAATGTTCTGGTTACTGCTAAATCTCATTAAAATGTAGCTATGTGATCGTGATTTTCTGGTCACCAATATCCTCCAACTTTCTTTTCCAATTTTACACACGGAAGACCTATATGTGATCGTGATTTTCTGGTCACCAATATTCTCCAACTTTCTTTTCCAATTTTACACACGGAAGCCACAATATAGGTCATGCTCACTTGCCTAGGTGCTTAAAACCATTTCCCTCTTTCTGACGCAGTGATTAGAGTTTCTCACTCCAGTCTCCATGCGTAAATCGCCAGAAAAAGGGGAAAATGCAGGAAAACAAAGGGGAATTCAGTAACAAAAGATAATTAGGGCTTTTTCAATGCCAATAATCCCTAATCACAAAAAAGGAGGTCCTTTTAAGGGGCCTAACCCTGAGATCCGAATTTGATCTTAGGTCCTCAAAACTGAAGGTCCAAACCCAAAAGCACATCATAGCTTAAATAAGCCCAAATGGATCCGAATATAAGATTCAATCTATTTTAGCCTATACTGCGGAGTTTTCCCTCTCCTCCAGGGTAAGGACCTGCTTTGGTTTATGCAGAGTGCATGTCCCTAGAGTTTGATGCTTCAATTAGCTGCCTAGCAGCCATCTTTTGCCTTGCTATGCCAAACCTCCTTGGGCCAATATTCTCCAACTTGTTAATTGTAATCTCTTCTGTGATCAATTATGTGCAGGAAGTTCAGGAGTTCTTTGTGAATTATATGATCAATGATTCGTTAGGTGCCATTGCAAATGCACATTTGGTGCATGCAGATCGTGAACCAGAGAAGGCAAGAAGCGCCATATGCAAAGAGCTAGCAATGCTTCACTCAGAGGCTGTGGACTTTGCAAAGACAGGAGCAGAAGCAGAAATGCGACATGCATTAATGCCAAAAGAGTACCCAGATTTCATGGAAAGATCGGATAAACCCTCCTATGCTTCTCCTGGCGTTCTAGGGATTCTGTACCGTGCTACTCTAGAAAAGAAAGTGCAGGATAGTTTTCAGATGGGGTCAAATGAAGTTTTTTTGTCAAACTATGACACTGATCTTCAAGTATGCGGCTTTGAGAAATTTTTAGAAATTTCACTAGTTCACAAAGAGCAATATGAATCAAGATTACGTGCTTTGATGCATTACTATGGAGCAGACAATGAACATGAAGTACTCAGTGGGAATCTAAGGAACCGAGCACCACTTCTGGAGAAGGATAAGCAGAAATTCACCAAGTTGAAGGATAGAGTCTTGATGTTAGTGAAGAATCTGCAAAGAGAGGCAAGAAGCTGGTTTGAGGGTAGCTGCAGGAGCACGGAATGCCAAAAATTGGCGTCTGCATGGTACCATGTTACCTACCATCCGGATTATCTTTCAAGCACCACATTCTTGAGCTTCCCATGGATCCTGAGTGATGTGCTGCTCAACATAAAGTGTTCGAGAAGACAAAGCATACACATGTAGCTATCAGGTGGCAAAGCAATTCATTTGTGCATGCTTCGATATGTATATACAGGTTATGTACATATATTTGTGAATGTCATCTGTACAGAAATATGTTGGCTCATTTATCCAGACCAGATTGAGCAGGTTGTCTCTGAGTGATTTGGTATCACGGAGAGTTCAAGTTTCTCTCTAAGCGTTTTGTGCTTTTTTGTTTTTTTCCGCCAAAGATTCAACTTATTTTTAAACACAAACACAGCTATGAATTGAGAACACTGTGCTTCACATCCTTCTGGCTCTTACAGCAAACGCTAGCTTTCAGACTCTTGATTGGTATCCAAGGACATCCTAAAACAATTTGTCAACTACATGCATTAAGAATATTCAGTAGCTTTACAAGTTGCTCATCAACTTGTTGGAGACGAAAACTAGGGCTTTAAAAAATCTGACTCTGGTTCATTGTAGCTGTCCTTTGTTAACTAATCGTTTGTTGCATAAGCAGATGTTTAGATTGGATTCAGATAGGATGAAGATGTTACCAACATCCAACCCATCGAATGTCTACTTAGATATAGAGTGGGTAGCCATATATAGAGTGGGTAAACAAATGTAGAACGGACAATCTTGGATGTGAATATGTAATTCCAATCTTGGGTATCTGTCACTACCTAAATCAGATTCCCGGATGCCAAAATAAATCGACATCTGATTGTTTACAAACTTATGGTTCATCTACCATTAAACTAGTCAGACAAAACGGGGATAGAAGGTTGGACAGCATCTAATCTGTTGACACCTTCAAGTCACAAGATGCAATACAGCAACATGCTCATGGTTTCAAATCAGTCCAGTCTTTGGCCATGTAAGATTAACGTGGTCTGTCCGTCTGTGTCTTACAAGAATGTTAAAGTGGACCTAGGTTCGGTTTCAACTAGGCTAGGACTAACTTGCTCAAGTCAAATGCCAGGACAACTGACTCCAGCACCCCCATCCTTCAAGACCCCAATCACCTTGTGGGCTCATCCAGCTTTGGAACCCAAGGTTCAACCCATTTGGCAAAGTCAAAACTTGATCCAGTGAAAGTGGTCAAGCACATAAATCCAGTGCATTGTATTTGAAAGTAAACGATAGAAATTAATCAGTCTGGACCAAGAAAATTTCGAAACTACAGGTGAAAACATCCAGTTTGAAATGTGGAAGTTGAATCATGGACCATGAACCCGACCAATGTTGTTGAACAGGACAACGAAAGTTAACTCCATGCCTTTCCCAATCGAAAGCAGGATGAATTTCTTGGTCAGCATGTAGCCATGCAAGTTGGTTGACCATGTGCGATGATTAAGGCCATAATCAAGCTCCGAACAGCCTGAATGGGAGGCTTTGTCGGTTTCATATTATGAAGAAAACAAAGGCAAGCTTGAGTCCAAATTTGACTAGTGGAACATGAAATAAGGTTGAATCTTGCATGTTCATATCCATTACATCAAGACCCTACCTAGATATGCCAGGCGATACCGAAAAGGGAATAAAAATACCAAACAAACAAGAGGAATCCAAATTTCAATTCTCATAACTTGCTACCAGCTATGACGGCCGGTCCGTATGACCCGGACTTTCTTGTGCTTGTTAACCATATATATATATTTATCCCAGTAAGTTAGCTTGCTCCTATTTTTACATTAAAAAAAGATGAAAATGTCAAATTACAGAGACTATAATTTTTATACAGAACATAGTACAATGTTCAATGAATTGCACAGCTCTTCTAGAAACGTCCATGAATGACTTTACCAAAAAAAATAAAAACATAATTTAGCTGTATATTTTAAGAGTTTTCAGGTCAAAACTTGGCTCCAAAAATTCATAATTACGTATCTATGTTTCATACGAAAGGCAGTTCGTTAATCCGTCAAATAGTTGGTATTCCAGGTTTCTGCTTCTATGGTTTTTAAGTTGTGACATAAGGACATAATTCAAGCAGTGATGTTCAAATAAAAAATAAAGGCAAAAAGAAAGCTTTGCCCTGTTGGATAATGCATGGTTTCTTTATTTGTAATGCATGGTTTATATAAGCTGAATGCAAAAAATTATACATAAAAGTCAGTATAATCACCCGATAACGATCAACGTGCGATTTGCAATAGGTTTACTATAAATAAACGATAACTTCTACATCCTCTAAGCACGGAAATACATCAGCATTAGGCAGCTTGCAGTATGCATGAACTTGTAGTCGACCTGATATGTTCTAAGAGTGTTTGACAGGGTTTAAATCTAATATTGGCATGACTCTTTGGAAATCTGCCAAGTCAGTCGTGTGATGATGATATATGTTGATATACCTGAAGTAGAGCACCTAGAGGTCATTTTCTATTCCAACGTTGGCAGAGGGCTTCTTGGCAACAGAAATTTTAAAAACAGAGTATCTTCCTGCTCGCAAGCCGCGGTGAGATCTCATCTAAGAGTGAACAGCAAACTATTACTGTTGCTGACGCCAAAGAGGTTGGATTCATCTCGTTATACAAGACAAGTAGACAACATCAGGTGCCATTTGGTTGAAGATCTTTATTTCACAACTTAAGGTGGTTATAGGAGGTGTCTCAAGATTTATTGTGACAATAAAATGTTACCGTCCTTCTCCAACAACAGCAAGAGTACCATTTCATGCAAGCACATAAAGCAAAGTAGTTTGTAATTGTCGAGAAAATAACCAAAAAAATCATTTAATTGTTAAGTTCTTTCTTGTTGCAAACACAATGAATTTAATGTGATTATACCCAGTGTTGCTTAATCCTTTATATGTGACGTGAGTTTTGCATATTAATTCAAAGAAATGTTTAAGTTACATTTAAAGGCTAATCGATTCGTAAAGAGTTTACTATACAATGTTCAGATAATGACCCATTCCTGGGCAAAGTGGGAGAATGTCAGACACACATATTATAGTATAACTTATTTTTAAACGTGGCCTTAAATGGTAAAACCTAAATAAATCAGAAATTAAACCCTATTTAGAAAAGATTTCCATCTCGCTAGAGTTTTTGAGAGGGTTTATAAATATCAGTTTAGGTGAGAAGCAGGCTACCCGTCGACTAACTGTTTGCAGTTTGGAACAGTAGTGCTCACAGAAAATGAACTAATCACCGATGCACCAGTCCGACCAGCTATGCAGCAGCCATTCCATTTGATTTGCACCATCGAAACAAGGCTGACTTTTATCCTTATGTCTCCATTTATGATCATATTGCATACAAGATGCGAGCTCACCAATATTCAAATAACAGGGGCCTAGGAATCCTTGGGTTTCCTTCCAAAATCCTAATCTGCCGGTTGATTTTGCTTGGTCAAGCCAAAATCTTACCGAAGTCAAAGGCCAGGTCCTGGTTAAGGTAAGGTCAATCAGGACAGCTAGGTGCCGTCTTGGACGACCCTTTTTGCATTCGGCGTTGACTGAAGGCCTTGGTCCGAACAGATGGATGGGTCAGGGACCAACAGCACCATGTCGGCGTTGTTTCCCCAAAGCCGGCAAAACAGTTGCCAATTTGTTCATGAGACGAGTTTTTGCTAGTATACGTAGAGAAATCCAGCTTTGCTTGGTAAACTTCAGGGAAGTTTTCATCATGAGAGAGAGAGAGAGAACCTTTTTTTTTTTACACGGTTTTGCCTGTTTTTTTTACTTGTAACTTTGTATATCATGATCTTAAAGACGCATAAATTATATTTTTGTCGGTAAAATTTGTTCAAATTTAAAGCACAATTCAAAAATAACGAACACAGGTATCTCTTTTAAGGGAAAAGAACCTTAAGTGCCCATATTTTCTAGAATATAAAACGTTTGGAAGCTATAGGGAGAGAGAGAGAGAGAGAAAAAGAAGAAGAAGAAGAAGACGAACAGATATATTATAAAAAAGAAAAAACATATGCTGTTCTGATCATGTTCACATTAACCAACCAGATCTATTCAAAATAAAAGGTCTTTTTAGGCAAAGAGGGGATGTCATATTTTTGGATATTATGTCAGTCTACAAGATTTGCTGATAAAATCATATAAAATAATGCTGATATTCTTGACTACTGTCTGGAGTCAAAACTGCCTAGATCAGGGAGACGAGGCTCTTGAGGATAAACTAAAATTGACAGAACAGAGGAGAAAGGAAGAGGAAAAGAGGTAAAACGGGAGGAGGGCGGAGAAAAAGGCGTCGACGTCTCTCTGACTCACTGTGGTCTCTCAATTTCTAAAAGACTCGAAAGATTTTGCAGATCTTCCACGCCTGACTTTTCTGTACGTTCTCTTCTTTTTCATTAAATGAGAAGACGCAACGGTTGGCAGAACGACGAAGGGTAACGAATTTATAGACGCAGCGGACGTTTTCATTCCTCCGTCTTCTTGGTCCTTATCCATTCTCATCCATTTATGCCTTCACTCTTATTATTCAATCCATAATCTTTATTTTCTTCCCGACACACCTGCGGAAAAAATATATGATCAGAACAAAGAACAGGATACCCTTGCTGAACAACTTGGATTTTTTGAAGTGCTTCCTTGTGAATCTGATTGTACCAACGTAGAATACAGTTGTATAACCATTGTGGTTTTTGGGCATATAAACAAGATCTTTTTAAAGATCAGGGGATAACTTATGATCTGTTCATTAAAGAGAACACGATTTTCATGCCGACGCCTGAAGTTTCTGCGAAGTTGCAGCAGATAATAACTTTGTTCAAGAACATGACGTTCTTGAGGAGACCACACGCAATAGTCATCTTGGAGGAGTTGGATGATGGATGTGGAGTCTGTGCCAACTTGATTTCGGTACATGATTGAATCAGAAAACCAGTCTAGGTTAGATGATCGTGCAAGGCCGGTTGCGCAGGTAAGTGGATGCCATCTGGCCTGAAGCAACAAAGGACACGTGAACGTGATCAGCAAGGGCGGCAAGAACGGTTGGCTGGACGGGGTGGATGTCACCATTAGTTCCTCAACAACCATATCTGTGTTTCAATCTGGTTCGGTCCCACCGGGTACTTGGGTGGGAAGAAGGACCCCAAGTCATCGAATTGCCTCACACACAGGGAAATAATAATAATCGATCCTATCGGAAAAGATTGACTAGGAGCATTAATGCCCTGTGTGGGACCAACCATTTGCCTACAAAGCCAGCAACTTACAGGAACCTTGGCCACATCTGTAAACTTGAGGTGTATCCAAACTGAACAACAAGGGGAGAGAGAGAGAGAGAGAGCTAAATTTTATATATTTTTGAAAAATAAAAGTCTATACAAATCAATGAAGCCATAAAAAACTATGAAACGATAATCACAACTTGTAAACTTTGGCAATCAAACACTATTGTGCTAACTTCTTTTCTTTTCATCTAAATTTTCCTTCACCATCCCTTGTTGACATCCAAACCCCCAAGTAAACAATCATCGGTTTCCTTTCACCAGGGAAACACCCAAAATGGAGCTATCAAAACTTGGGCTCCTCCACCATGTCAAACCTTGGCAAATGGAACAGCCCCACCAGATGTATGTTTAAATTTTGTAGGTTAGCCCCTTCATGTATTCCAAAATGGAGCTAACAAACGCTATCATCCCCGAATACGCTGTCAGTTCTATTATGTATACCAGTGCTGCTGGACCTGGCATCAAGCAGCGCTCTCAAATGAAACCTGAAGGGATGGCCGTTTTGGTGATTGCGCCGATGCAGCAGCAAGACCATGGAGCAGTTTTATGACCTGTACCGTATCATCGAGATAGTATTTTGCTTTGCTTGGCTTCTGACCAACTGTACACGCAAAAAGGTCTCTTGCTGTGGGAACAGCAGATGCAATGCTCTCAAACATGTCTTCATCCGATCGATCATCCCCAATGCACATCACAAAGTCTGGCGTTTCCCCACTGTTCGACATTGTGGAAAGAATAAGCTCGGTGACAAGGCCTTTGCTTACACCCTGCAACCATGAGAAACTAAGATTTCAGACCAAGGGTATACAAGATAAAGACCACCATTCAGCACCAGATGATCGGTTCGTGGGCTGATCATATAGGCAGAATATTTTTTGGAGTTAGAAGGTAGTAATTACCTGTGGCTTCACTTCAACAATGAACTGGCCTCTTTTAACCATCACAGGTTCGTTTGCAAGAACACTTTCAAGATGGTCTAGCAATTCCTTGGCTTGGCAAGAACCAAAATCAGGATCAGCATCTTGGTGGTGCCAAACCAACGCACTCTCCTTAATTTCCATTGAAGAGCCGTCCGTTGCCTCTGTGTACACCCTCATTACAGGTTCAGCAATTTGTTTCCAATCAAAATCAGCAGCTATAGAAGGCGATTCCCACTCCCAATCTTTGTGCCATCTGCTCAAGACAAAAAGGACAACAAAAATTATTTACCAATTTTTTAAGACGATTGTTTATGAGGTAGAAATCTCCATTAGACAAACTGAAACAAAAAAAAGTGAAGCTGATTAGTGATTACCTGACAAAGTATCCATGCTCTGCAGCAATGCCCAAAGAAGCACAAGGAGAGAACCAATCACCCAAAGAATCGCGCCCTCTTCCACTTACAATGAACACAGTATTGCTAGGATCATTGCACAAGCTATTAAGAAGTGATATTACTTCAGCACTCGGGGTTTTATTGATGGAAGTATGAGGCATCATAGTGCCATCGTAATCCAAAAATATGGCCCTTCTACTGGTTCGTCTGTATGCAGAAACAATGTGATCAACGGAGAGCTTCCTGAAATTGGGACTCAGCGCGACAATTCTAAAGCCTAAACCGAAGCCAATCCCCCAGCACCTCTTAGTGAAGTGATCTCTGCATGCTCTTTCCAAGTCCTGATCAAAGCTACGGGCCCAATAAGCCACATTATGCGAGCTGACGTATCTGTAGTGCTTGTCATGTCGCAAATGTTTCTCAGTATCACCCATAGATATGGCTGTCTTCACGGCATCAGCAACAGCATCAATATTCCACGGGTTCACCCGGATTGCTCCGCTCAGAGATGGTGAGCAACCAATGAATTCAGAAACAACAAGCATGCTCTCCTTTCTGGTCCCAGGAGGAATACCCATGGCTCTGTCCAACTCTGCTGTGCCCTGCCTGCAGACAACATATGTGTATGGAACCAAATTCATCCCGTCCCTCACTGCATTCACCACACAACACTCTGCAACAACAAAGAAAGCGATCTTTTCATAGAGTGGTATGGACTTATCAATCAATACCACAGGCTCATAACCAGGATAGCCGTACTTCTCATTGACCCTCTCTGCAATCAAACTTGTTTCATTCTTTGCTTCATAAACATCTTTCCCTGAGCTCCTGGCAGGGTTGGCAATCTGAACCAGGACTAATTTCCCTCTGAGGTCAGAATGTTGCTCCAGCAATTGTTCCATTGCCAGTAGCTTCAAACTAATGCCTTTGAAGATATCCATGTCATCTACGCCCAGAATCAAAGTCTTTCCTTTAAACTGCTCCTGAATCTCTTTGATTTTGGAAGATGTCTCAGGAAGGTCAAGTAAAGACTCAAGCTGGCCCATGTGGACTCCCACAGGGAGAATTTTAATGCTCACCGTGCGACCATAGTACTCCAGACCAATGTAGCCTCGTTTAGATTCATAATCGAGGCCCAGCATTCTACTGCAACAGGACAGGAAATGCCGAGCATAGTCGAATGTGTGGAATCCAATCAGGTCTGAGTTCAGCAATGACCTCAAAATTTCATCACGAACAGGCAGTGTCCTGTAAATCTCTGATGATGGAAACGGACTGTGAAGGAAAAAGCCCAGCTTCACTCTATGAAAACGTTTCCTCAAAAAGGTAGGGAGAATCATGAGATGATAATCATGAACCCAAACATAGTCTTCGTCAGGATTAATCACCTCTACAACCTTGTCGGCAAACTTCTTATTAGCAGACACATAAGCTTGCCAGTGAGACCGATCAAAGCGTTCGCCATGGTCTGGACATAATGGTAGCATATAATGGAAAAGAGGCCACAGCTGCTGCTTGCAAAAGCCATGGTAAAACTTTGTCTCAAGGTCCGATGGCAGGAATGTTGGGACGCATTTGAAATTATCCAGAAGCCTTTGGCCAATCTCATCCTGCTCGCTTGGATCTATGTCAGCCTTGAGGCAGCCAATATAAATAACCTCAACATCGGAGGGGAAACCATCCTTCAGTTGAAGAAGAATTGAATCCTCATCCCAACTGAAGTTCCATGTTCTACTGGATTCATCAAACTGCGCATGCAGAGGAAGTTGATTAGCTACGATGATTTTCCTTTCCGGACAAGGAGAAGACAGGGCCTCCAATGCCCCATTATTCCGATCATCAACATCATCAAAGTCTGATATAATCCCTGGGACTGTCATCACACGAGGAAGAGGACGTGGCACTGGCTGGGGATAATTTAATAGATCCCCAGTAACCAAACCTAAAAGATTCGTACACGATTGTGAAACCATGACGCTCATGCAGCTAAAAATGCAAACTTTTTAGTATGTGCTGAGAAGTAAGCGGTTTTCCCACTGAGAGCCACCGCGTCCAGTAATTGTTCAAACAATAAGCCACCCTCCGTTTGTGTCAGTTTGTGTCACTGAAAATATGCAGGAAGATCTGCCACTGCACAAGAGAGAAGACAACTAGTTAAGACCCTGAACAAGCTATCATTTCAAGTTCAGATATATAGTATCGCATATGTAGCCCAACAATGGCAGAAATGTAAGCATACGAGAAGGCAGTAGGCCGAACACTCTAAACAGGAGAAACCTTCTTCCTTCCTGCAGGATGATGACACTACCAGGTTTGGCGTAACATGTTCGTTTTCAAAAAGATGACACAGGATATCAACAATGTAATCAATGGGTACATGAATCAAGAAGGTAAACCCCTCCAGTGTAACAGATGTTAGTAACACAAATACCACACCCTGTTTCAACAAACAAAATGCATGTAACTAATGATGATAAAAAGGAAGACTAGTGCGAAATTATGATTACTCGACATCATATCTGAACTCAAAAAATGTGACATCCATTCAAGCACCTAAACCGGAGATCAAGTTGCAGACAGTACTGCTGCTCAATAAGATGCATGGAGGATTTTCTTGAAGAATGACCTTTTTTTTTCCAATTAGTCATCCAAAGGCAAGCATCCTAATAATGCAGAAAAAAGAACAAAAGGGATTCCTTTAGACGACCAAAAAACGTTCTCCACAAAACTTTAATATAAAAAACAATTTCAAACCGATCAATTCTTGCACCGCACATGGTAAAACCGACATCTCATAATGTATCATCAGGTTTCAGCATAACGGGCAACAAATCAACTAAAATTTCAAAAAAATAACCCAAGTTTCCATCCGGCAATGACAAGCCAGAAACCACGCCACCGAAACGCGCCGCTCCACAAGAACAGAAAGCCCAAGAAATCACAATTTTGGCCATATAACACCACCACAGCCATCAGGAAAGACGGCCGAAATGATCAACAAGACTCCCGAAGATTATCAATTTTCAACAATAGAACCGGTTAACATCAGCCCAGGAAAAAAGACAATATTTTATTCTTTTTCCGCACAAAACACCCCAATCAAATTCCCCCATCAAAACTCAAAACGCCAGCGGAGACCACGAAGAAGAAAGGAAGAAAGAAAACGCACCGAACACGAAACAAAACTAGTCCCCCAACAGCCGCCCGGAAATTTCAACCCCGCCGAATTCCCCGTGAAGTTTCTCCCTTAGAATCACGAGAAATCGACTTCCGTCTGCAACAGATTCTCGCCTCCACCGTAATAGAAACCAAGCGCCCCGCGAGAGAGAGGGAGAGAGAGTCGCCGGCCCGAAGCAGGTCGCCGGAGAAATTGTAAAGAAGAGAGAGAGAGAGAGAGCAATGACGAATAAACCGTGGACTGGATTTTATCAACGGATCACCGAGTGATTTCAGACACGTCGTCTCTCATTCTCTCCGTGTACTTAACCATGGTTCTCTCTGACTTAACCATGGTCGACGAATTACCTTAACCTTGGGGTTTACGTGTGTTCAACGACCGCTTCACCCTCCCATTTTTTGAGAGGAACAGCCCCTCCTTATCCCCTCAATTACCATAAACGCCACTCCCGAATCCTAACCTGCTCGTCTCGGTAGTCAGTTTGATCATCCACCCCATGTCAACAATCAACGTATCAGCCTTCGTCTCGGATAACTTGCTACCTCCATAAACTTTTCTAAATTCAACAAAGAAGGAGCTTATTTGATTTCGGTTTTTTTTTTATGCCCCGGCAACAAAACCAAATTCTTGAAGGTTTTCTTGAACCTGAATACTCGAGTTCAACTCAACTCATAGTAAGTGCGTGCAGCATGCAGCCGGAGACCGGCACTAAGCTCATTTAGAGGCCAAACCAAGAAAGAGCCAGGGGTAAGACCCTACAGGATGACAAAAAACATGGTTGCATTACTAATACCGATTCCGATTCGTTGGAAGAACCGGGTCGTCAAGAAAGCAGAGCAGTGGCGTTTCTGCAAATTGGAAGGTCCTGACGGGTAATAGTTGTGAGGCGGGGTGCTGATGTGACAGCTGTAAGGAGGGCCTGCACGCCGCTACCCGCCCGCGCGAAACGCCAGCTTTCATTTCTCCAATATTGATATTATCCTTTTGAAAGTTTGAACCGAATTTACCAGAATGCCCTTAATTCTCGGATTTCGGACCTCGGTCTCACCTTCCCCCCCGCTTTCCTCTCTCTCCCGATGAAGAAGATTTCAAGTCAAGATTCAAAAAAGCAGCGCAGCGAATGGTTTGGATCTGGAGGTGTCCATGGGTCCGATCCAGTATTGTGGCCGACCCGAATTCGTACGTTCGAGTTTGGCTGCAATTCTGGATCTGAGTTTGGATCTTGTAGACCCGATTTAGGACAAAGGCTAAACTAGCAACATGATTCAAGTCGGGGCAGGATATCTTGAGACGGATCCGAATAAACTGGTGTTAGCGAATCTAGTAAGGGAATTCCGTGTTGGCATCTCCCCTTCGAGAGAGATAAGACGATCAGTTAAAGAACTTTTTGTGGGAAAAGGTATCTCGAAGGTTCCCCCTACTAACAAATTTAGATGGCAGATCAAGTTAGGTTAGGGAGCGAAATCTCTCTTGGACCAAGATAAAATTAAAATTGGAAACGCGCCTGTTTTTCACGATCTTCCCGTTTTCGAAACGAGATATTTGTCATTGATATTGTTACCCGTGTCGATCTAATTAGTTCAAATTATTTGATCTAAGACCAATTCTAAGATTCATGAGAGGTCAATTTGAAACTTTAAGGCGCATAACATAAATACTCCACATATGGTATTAGCATATTAGGATTGACCAGGGTGAGTCCAATTATCCATCCAGATTTATTGAATCCGTACCCGTTTGCCCCTCCTTTCATGGTGTGAACGAGTAGCATGGACTAAGTCAATTTCCACACGGCTGTGTTCAATTACATCGGGTGAAAGTTCAAAAAACTATTATTGAGCTTTTTTTAAAAAAAAAAATTGGTTGAGCTTGCTTGTCCAAAAACAAAAAAAATAATAATTGGGGTTCAAATTTCATTTCTCCAAGCCTAAGCAGACTTAGGCGATATAGGCGCAGTTACTAGCCTCGAAGTTTTATGCTGCTAAAAAAATAAAGCCAAGTCTCAGATATCCAATGGGAACGAAACTTTCATACTTTGCAAAGTCTTAAACCATGGAGAAAAATTTTAAATGTACACTGGCGGAATAAGGAGATTAGATCATGTTGGTCTTTGGTCTTCACCAGAACACCCTTTCAAACTAGTATTCATAACTTGTTTTCTAAGGCTCTATTTCATAATTCTTTGGTTCCTCTAGAAGATACCTCAAAATGGCAGAATCTCTCTCTCTCTCTTTCCTTGCTTTCATGGTTCAAGCCTGCTTCCATATCTATTTGGGTTATGAATGAATGATACATCCATTACTAAGTGTTGTGTATCTATTTGTGTTTGAGAAGTAAATCATGTTATAGTTTTTCTTTATAAAATGGTGTCCTGAATGACCAAAGGGAGTTAGTTGCATGCTCCCCAAGGCATCGTCTGGTCAATTTAATGGACCCTTGGAATTTGGCTCGAGAATTTGGTCAATTTCTAACATACTGGGTTTATTTTATTACATTTAACACATTGGGATGTGCTAGATGGGATTAAGACCCGATGGATCGGCAGCGCTGACCCTGCGTTTAATCGCAAAGAATAAAGAGCAAATGGGCCCTCATATACGCTTGGCTTGTTCATTGGTCCTCGCTGGTATATGGATCTGGACTAACCACCTTTTGGTGGGCCCGGTTATCAAGTTTATTCCATTTTGGATCCATTGGGATAGATAGTGGCTGTCACCCACCCATATGTGCACAATGGACTCATATGTTTAAGAAATAGAGCAAAATGAACTTATTAGTTTTAATACGTTTAAAAGATACCACTCGCATATCGAACGAAGTAGAAAGTTCTTGGCTTTTGTGATTGGAAAGTTTAGGAGAGCGGCTTCAAATTAATTGTCTCCCCAACGCTAAGGATTTATTCATTCGGATAATATTTATTTCGTGTTGGTTCTGGCACTGGATAAGCCATGTCATTGTCAATGAAAGCAAAGGCGTTCGGGTTTGAGTTGGAAGAAGATCAAAAGTTCAATTCCCATGGGAAAATAACGAACCCGGGTGCACTTTCAACCGACCGACCGACCGAGGGGGTTTCTTCTTCAACGGGATCCCGACCCGAACCCGCGATCACAGACGGGTCTTCGGGTCGCCAACACGTTTCCGCTGGTCAAAGCGCGGGGCGGGGCGGGGGTTCCACTTCCACCCGCCCGTCCTTGACCACATTCCCAGACCCTTTTCCGTAAATTCGCCGCTTAGGGAGCGGGAAGAGGTGGACCAACACACTGACTCATGCCCTATCTGCCACGTCGGATCGACGCAGCACCGCCTCCCACGTTTCCTCGTTGGAAATCGTTGGCGTCTGGGGCCCACACAGCTTTCCACATGGAGCCAAACGACTCGCCACGCCCCTCCGGAGACGGGGGCCCACTTTATCTGTGCAAGGGGCGCGGAGAAGAAGCGGCGGAACGGAACGGAACGGAACGGGGACGCCTTCAAACTTTGAACCTTAATCCCATCCCGTTGGCGTTATTATTAAAAGCGATCGCGAGGGAAGGCGTGGGTCCCGCGCTCCACGCGGAGGAATGTTCTAAACGTACCCCCAAATCCTACCTATTATTATTATTATGTGTTGCCCTTTCTAAGTGGCGACCAACTTCGTCGACTTGACTTTTTCATAAGTGCTCGCCTACTTACCTGAGTGGGCTCAGCTGCGGGGTTGACTCAAGAGATTTATCGATATTGGTCAAAGTTTTGGCGGGCTGACGCGCACCATCTTACCGGCTCGACCGACATGACTTGAGCTTGAGTTTTAATGACCTTTTTAGATCATTGTTCAAGGTGCTTGCAAAAGTGACATGAAATTGATAGCACTTGGCTAAGTTATGCTTTGATGCAACTCATGCATGCATCTTCTTTCTCATTTCATATAAAAAAAAATCTTTTGTCATTTCATTTCAGATCATAAATTAATGACCTTGGGATTGCTAATCGAGAACAATCACTTTCTCTGAAACAAACTTTTTCATTCTTCTGGGAGCATCCACATCCACATCCACATGGGGAGAAAAGATTAGATGGAAACAAAGTCAGAGAGTTCCGGCTTTAGGGATACATTACTTCTTCAAGGGTGCTTTCCCAAACTGGGCGGTTTGATGAACTAACTTTTCCTTACCTCCCACTTCGCTATCTATGGAGATCAAACCGCCCAAAAGAAAAAGTAACCATATAATATGTGATGAAAATTTTTTCAACACAAAGTTACCAAAGATATCGTCGCCGCATGAGTTGCTCTTTCTAGATATCGTGTGCGCGCCTTATAACTTTAGTACTGGCCCACATTGCTTATCCACAACCTTTTCTTTCTCTCTTTTAAAAGCTCGGTCACTAATGCTTCTACAACATATTTTTATTTTATTTTTAATCGTTCTACAACATCCAACATTCGACAGATTTGGATCCCCTGTATATTGAGGAGTTCGAACATGGTAAATGTTGAATGTTGCCAAATATCAAAAAGTAAAAAATATGCCAGTAAAAAACAGTCGCCAAAAGCAGTTTATAGTGTAGACATTAATAACAGTTTGCACTGTAGCAATAGTTCACGGTGCTTTTAGGAATGACTTTAAGCAAGCATCCGACACAGACCCTCTATATGCATGTAGCTAACAGTTGCAGGGGTTGGATGTCATTTCAAGTTTTATGATCTTACTTCTCCTCAGCATTTGTGATTATATGACCAAGTTGGGTTTTATGCTCGAACTGGAGTCTTCTTTAGGATTCTAGGAACGTATATTAAGCGGACAATTTGAATCATTTTAAATCACAATTTGAATCATTTTAAATCAATAGCCCAACAATAAGTTTTGCTTTCTTCCTAACAATAATAGTATGTTTCTTTGGAAGAAGAAGTATTTATGTGAGTATAGACTGCCATATGGAGGATATCCGGTGGGTCTGATTTTTCCAAAATGTGCCTTGTTAACTTACATTGGCCGTATAAATATAATCGTGACATCCACTAATTTCTCTCTAAACTTCTTTCCACATCTCTTTTCTTATTAAAAGCAATTGAATCGAAGGAAGAGAAGGAAAGGAAAAGAGAGATAAACACAACAATCTATCCTAATAAAACATTATATAATAGCCCTAAATGACATTAACTAAATAGAGTTTTTAAGAACTTTCTAAATGACATTCACTATATTTTCAACATTTATATAGGGGCCAAATTAAAATCTTTTAAAAAAAAATTAATAAGTAAAATTTTCTGTTCAAAATTTAGCCATATCCTGGCTTTGATGCAACCTGCTCTTCGTTTTTCCTTCTTCATTCTTTCTTGTGTGATACAAAAGGAATAGATGGTCATTGTCCTAGAGCGACCAACCTTTAAACCTTTTTCTCCGCTCCTGCCATGGCAAGGCAAGATCAACCCAAATTTATTTCTTATTAAACAAATGACAATATCGTGGAAAGAGACAGAGAGAGAATATGAAATTTTAAGCGGCCTAAGTTTGAAGGCATTCAACGCATTTAAGAAAGCATAAGTTTGACGCCAAATCGAATGAGTGGCATACTATTCAACCCTACATACTCTCATTCCACTTTTTTCTCCTAGTCAAATCCATCCGCTTGAAAGTTTGACAGTTTTTTACTTCTAAATCCATCGCTCTTCTTTCCTATCTTTTCTTTCTTCTTTATATATATATATATATATATTATTTTCATGCACGTCGGATGCCGGGAAACATGTCAAGAGAGAACTCAACTCCGGCCGGCCGCGCTCAATGAGTTCCTTTTATCAGGTGGATTTGAATGTCAAATAATCAACCCAATTCGACCCATTGAATGAAGCGCTCTAAGATTTCATAATTTAGTGTGAAGGAACCACAAATCGTTGCATACAGCGAGTCGTTGGCTTCCTTTTTTTGAATGTTGTAGCGGTGGTTGAAAGGATAATCCCGTGACATAAATTAATTAAATTTACGTACGAAACACCAACTGTGTGAAAGAGTAGGGGCAATGGCCAACCACCTGCTCGGCCATATATATATATATAAGGGCAAATGGGGCTGCCGTGGCAGCGTTGCATCCGGATTATTCAAAGCATCCAACAACGGCTTGCTTCCGGGAATATATATACGTTGGAATTATTTTATGGGGTTTAGCAACAAGTCGGTACGCACGCTTTGACCTTCTTGAAAGTGTGATCTTACCAAAAAAATAAATAAATAATAATAATAAGCTTTACTTTTACATGTGTGATTGATTGTTCATGCACGAGTGCGTGCATGTGTGTGTGGATAAGATGAAATTTACCAAGTCGTTGGGTGGGAAAGCGAAAAAATAAAATATTGTGAAAGAAGAGGAATCGGGAGAGAATTATCTTGACTTGGTGTGCTTTTCCTTTTTTATTTATGAATTTGAAGGCAGAGAGGATTGCTACGAAAGTGGGTTGGTTTAGATCTCTTGGATTTGGTCATCCTTCTTTCCTTATTGAAATTCCTCTGCTACCTACTGCACGTACGGGAGATGATGAAATTAATATATATTCTTCTCAAGCCGATGCCTTGGATTTGGATTTCGGATCTTGGATTTCTTGCAAGGTGCGTTGCCTGACACAATGGGATTATTTGGACCCACCCCTTCAAGAAACGAACCCAATTATGAGAAACAGGATCGGTTTAGTGGGTCCAACTCCAAGTGTAGGGTTCTTGGACAGGGCCTGCTTTCTATCTGGATATGATAAGTTAACTGTTTAGCTGTCTACCAGATCAGACCAACTTGCAGCAGACCTAACATTTTTTGTTGGATTCAGTTCATAAAATGTCATAGATCTTTCCACATTGAGTATGAGGGTGCTTTTGTTTCACTGAGGATCTCAAATCTATGGATTTAAGATCCGAACAGCACCGCTTCCCTTCTATTGTCCTCAAATATATGGTTTTTAACATGTAACTTCGATTTAGATCCACGTTATGAAGCACATCTTTCAATGTAACCTCGAATCTAAGATATGAAGCTATCAAACGCAACCGGTTCGTTGGTAGCAGTAAGGGATCTGTCTACCCGCGAGAGATGTTGATATCCTATAAAAACATATGGATGGAGTTTTTCTATAAAAGGGCAACAACCCAAACTTAGGAATGTCAACGGATTGGATTCAAATTGGTTGTATTTTTTACCACATTTGATTTTTCGGGCATTCATATATTCGGATTTGAACCCATGCTTTAAACTAGGCAACGTCCAGACCCTGGTTGTGCCCGAACTGCTTTTTGTTGCAGAAGCTTGGCAAGGCCGACTTGGATCTTTAGAAGTTCTTTACTGCACTGGTAAATCGAAAAAGGAACAAGAACAATCAATTTCAGACAGGATTCGAACGAACAAGCATCTTCAATGTATTGACCAGCTGAGGAATACTACTACTATTATTTTTGAAAATTTTTCAACGCTTTCATTATCGAGACAAACACAGTTCAGACTTGTCGAGATTTTGTGTACCCAAAGAGCAATCTCGGCCTAGTGAGGTAAAACCGAGGCAGGTCAATTGCTGGTTGAAGGTACATCAAAAGATCTGCAAGGAGTGACGCTGATGAGAATGAGAACAGTGAATGTCAGTTTGATAGAAGCACTATCTCACCAGCCCAACCCCTTAATTTATGCCACCCATCATATTTAATACACTAATCCCTATATATATATATATATAATCTCTCTCTTCAAGTTCATACATGGAGGTTTCAAGTACCTATGAAGGGGGCGGCAGCATGCATATAGCTGTATCCATGTTCAATTAAATTTAGCCAAACTGCGGATCGATCCAGCCTTCACCTGGTTGTCATGTACGAGTTGATAAGATTATGAGCTAGCTAGCAGGGTGCTGGGTCCATGTCCAGATAGAGTGCATGCCAACACACATTCACCATCCAGAAAGGAAAACATTTTTCTTTACATTCACAGATCATATACATTGCTCGCTTCTTCTTTCTTTTTTTATTCTCCAAACTGAAATGAAAACAAAAAAAAGAAAATCCCATTTTTGCATTTCGGGATTTCCTCGCGAAGAATGTAGATTTGAAAAGATTTCTGGATAAGGGGCACTAGTAATAAAAATTTTAAACTTTTAAAAGGCATTAACATGCAAAATAGTAAAATTGTCTTGAGGCAACAGTATGAAAATAAGTAATTTTTTGTGGGTCTGTGTGGGCAGTTGCCCACATATGTCGACACCTGTATCCTTGTAGGGGAAGCATTTGCATGAAATGATGAACAGGTGTGGACAAAACAAGAGCCAAAACGCCAGCTCGACGATCACTAAATATTGGTGAGAATCTAATGCTATACCTATCTCGATTCCGTGGAAGAGTTAGAATTTTTTTGTTGCCTTATAACAAATTCATTGGATGACTCATAATAAATTCACAGTTTTCACGTTTACTTAGTCTAAATATTTTATGAACCTCATATATTTAACATCCTTGAAAATGTAGTTCGTTGATCTCTTGCCTGGATATTCACATACATAATACGCTAGCTGTAAAAGAATCAAATGCATTTGATAGCATTCAGACAGGGAACTATAACCACATCGGCACCTCAGCTTCTTCAATTTCAAACTCAAGTTACTCAATTTATGACACAAATAGCATGGTCATACAAACCTAGGTTACATAACATTTTGTTTGTCCTAATGAGTTATTTTTGTTAAACTTCATTTCTGATAGTACTAACATATTTTCTCAATGTTTATTGTAGACATGCCGACACCGCCAATCTTTGTACCATTTTCACCTCAGCGATCAGATTACCATGGTTCCACCTCAGCGATGAGATTACCGTGGGAGCACTTTCTGTTCATGTTCTAAACGTTTTTGTAACTTTAAACTATAGTGAATAAGTTGTATTGTAAAATAAGTGTGAACATTTTGTTATACCTATGCGTTTGGTTCATGAACATATAATTGTTTCATTTGTTTCGTTTGATAAATGGAAAATGTAAGCAGGTATTGTTGTATATGTTGATAAAAAACTTTCACCAACTTGTAAATTTGCGTCGTCGATAAATAGTAATAGTGACGTTAGGCGAACGTCGGTTAAAGTTTTAGACGTCCAGACCTATGTCCGCTTATATGTCGGTAAAAAATTTTACCGACATCCATGTACATTGTCAGTACAGTTTTTATCGACGGCCACAACGATGTCGGAAATAATTGATTATTACTGATGCAGTCGGACATTGGTAATAGTCAATATTTACCTAGTGTAGACCGCACCGGTGATATTTTACGCCGATGTGCTCATCCATTATGTCGGTGATGATTTTTACCGTCACAATCTTCACCAACCAACGACATAACGAAATGTAGGTAAAAGCATTATTGACGTGTGTGTTTTTGTTTCACTGACATTTTTTAGCCGTCCATAATGTTTACTTTTTTTGTAATGTTTTTGTCTAAAGAACGCCTTTTTTTGTAATGTTTTTGTCTAAAGAACGCCTTGTACATGGGAGGCACAGCGCCATGCACCGGCTCTTAGGAAGACAACACCATGAAATTGTTCGAAGTACAAAGTGGTAGGACTAAGATTTGATCCTCCAGTGTCTTCACCTCAATACCATTTTTTGGATAAACGATTATTAGAAGAATTAAGAACGGTTCGAAATAACAATTTTAATGAACTGCACATGTTTCGTCGGTCATTCGGAAACTGTGATTTTTCGTCGGTCATTCGGAAAATGTGATTTATGATATAATAGCACGAGTATCAGGTACAATGCATTTCTAAACAAAATGAGTATCTTTTTTTGTTGAAGTAGGTTTCGTTACTAGCATTTATTACGACAATTGCGTTTGACAAGTCAGCTACTTCAGATCGTGCACAGTTGCGCTTCAAGAAATAACGGGAAAACAGTTCTTCAATGTAGTCTGTTAGATCTGCTAAAAGTCACGAAGTTCATCTACAAGAGAGCAAACAAGAAAAATACTCTCTTCTCATTGGGGCCAGAAGTGGTACTCAAGATCAAGTTGATTTAAGAGTCTGCTTGTATATGAATCTTACCACGAAGCGCACATGAACAGAGATCATGTAGGTTCATTCATTTAAGATTCACTGTACAAGATAACGGATGCAAATGCTCGGCGAACAGATACATAAGGAGACAGAAAGAGAGAGAGAAGAGAGACAGCTTCATTAATTGAAAGGCCAACTTCATCGTTCCTGACAGTAAAGTTTAAATTGTCTGTCTGGGACATCTAATCCATCCTCTGCTGTAACATGGGCAACAGAGAGAGAGAGAGAGAGAGAGAGAGAGAGAGAGAGAGAGAGAGAGAGAGAGCCCCTTCATTAATTGAAAGGCCAAGTTCATCGTTTCTGATAGTAACTTTTCAATTGTCTGTCTGGGACATCTAATACATCCTCTGCTGCAACATGGGCAACCCTCAATGTTATGGACAACAGCTCGGAACCATGACAAAATGCAAAATATAGTTGTGACTACTATGCATTTATGGTATCGTATAGAAAGAAAGTATTTCAGTGGCTCCAACTCTTCAAGGTAAGAAAGTATGAATTTGTACAACCTCCTTCAAAGCAAAGAGTCATCATGTAAAACTGAACATTTTACAATGAGAACGCTGCGAGTAACTACATATTCACCGGCACTACATATTACCCATGTCAGACATGATAGACCATCCCCACTTCCAATGTTGAGGTATGAGGAATACTGAGGGCAGAAGCTGGATGCCTGCAGTTTCTCCTTAAGAAATCGTACCCAACATTTATTGCCAACCTCTTCAAGAAACTTGATCCTCTCTTCGCTCTCACATATGAATGACCGAGTATAAATGCCATCCCAGACTCTCTTGCCTCCATCAACTCTTGCAGTTCTTCCCTCACGCTTGCATCCATCTCTGGGCTCTCTGGCAACACGAACCTGACTTGTTTTCTCCTCACAACTGGTGAATCATCTGTGCTTAATTCATTCCATGAGCTTGATGTACCTGGGACGTCTTCAGCTTCTTCCACACAAGGATGAATTGAGTCTGCTGTTGGTGTTCCTACAACAGTCATTTTTTCATCCTTCTCTGAGTCATCCATTGACCATGAACTTTTCTGCCCAGAGCGGATGAATTCTGCTATACTATATGCCAGCTCCTTCTCAAATTCCATATCATCTTTGTGAAAATCCAGATACCCATATCGAGCTATGCATCTATACAGCCTGTACTCCTTTGGTCCAATTCGGCCAACAAGGAACCGCTCTTCTGGCCGAACATATGGTACAGGCACAGATTTTACACATACAAACACTAGGACCTGGTGGAACGCTGGAAGATTAGTAACAAAGTGCGAGAACATTGCAGGGATTCCAGTGACAAGTTCAGCATGTATGAGACCAATGCCTGGAACTCGAACAATTCCAAGACTTGGTCCAAGGCTAAGCAACCACTTCATAGAGACCTTATTCTGCAGATCGAACTCATACTTCTTGAGAGTGCCATAGTGCCAAGTGTACATGACTAACATAAAAATGAAAGCCAGAGCTATAGGAACCCAAGCACCTTCCAAGAACTTGATCAGAGATGCAGAGAAGTAAAGTGCTTCAATAGATCCAAAGAAGAAGATGAAGCAGATGGCAAAGATGACACTTTTGTGCCAGCAAAGAACAATTATCAATGACATTAGGCAGGTTGTCACGAGCATCACCGTAATGACTGCTAAGCCTGCAATGAAAAATACATAGCCTTGTAATGGAAAAAAATATGTTCACCTTAAGAAATGCTGTTGTGCCATTGACAAACTTATGAAACAAAATCCTGTTTTTCCATCAATACCAGGATAACCTGAACCTCCTTCACAATTTATGATTTAGTTAATCTGTGATCAGAAGCTTTAGTTTAACTACCCTATTTTCCTTTTTCAGTTTCTCATAGCTGACCATATACATATAAAGCTAGTAACTTCATTCTAAATACTATGAAACGGCTTAAAATTCTTTCACTTTTATGCCTCAGTTGGAGAAAGTCCCAAGCTGCTTGCTATGTTTTGTTGATGTTGAAAAGAAGCACATAGAGGCGTAAGCAGGAGATAAAAAAAACAAGATGGACGTAAGAACTATTTTCATTGTTAATTGTCATCAAAATGCTAGCTGACTACAACCACGTTTTTCTTAACAGAGTTAAAGAAGAATTCTGTACTGAAATGCTATTTTCAACAACTGAAAGCTTTTGCATATTTTCTTTAAACAATTCCAAGCTTCAGCAGAATTTGAAAGTTTGACATAAAAAGTGCACTCATGGAAAAATGTATCATGCGCCTTCTAGTTTGTCTCTGAATGCCATGTTTTGCATGCTCTAATCTTTCTTCAGAACTTCACAACCTAGAAATTCTTGAAGTCTCAACAGAACCAGATTCCACGTACTTAAATATACAGTGGATCTTATTCTCGCGAAATCATGGTGATTTTTCAAAAACAAATAAGTATTTCAACTCGTGAAAAAATTGAAATTAATAAGTTCAAAGAGCTGAATCCCTCAGAAGATAACGGCAAAACTTTGTCATCATTTCAATCTCTCTCTGAAATAATGAAACAACTAACCTGCCTTTCCAAATTTGACAGTTTAAGCATCAATATATGTGGTATCGATCAATACAAACCCATGACGGGTCTTCAATGATGATGTTCTGTTCTCCATTGAGCCACCCAGGTAGAGTAACTTGTCATATATATATATATATATATATATATATATATATATATATATATGCTCTTTTAAGAGAATAGCTTTCTATGCCAAAAAATAAGGAAGATTCCTTCTTCACTTGAATGGTTGAACTGATGGAGGCACTGCTTTATTGAACATCAGCGAGAATGAAGAAGCACCATGAAGAAAACATCTTTTGCATTTGTACAAAGGTTAATCTTCTGCACTAATCTGTATTTAGAGAATATTGACGCTACGAGAACCCTATAGAATGTGTATCAGCATTCAGGACATGAATTAGAAAAGATATTGGTGGTTTCATGCAACCATGTACTTCGTTGTCCAGGAATGAACAAAACGAATCTAAATTCTGGATAGGAAATTAAGGTCACAAATCAAACTTGAAACTAAATTTCATAGAATCAGGTCAAAGCAGTGCTAAACATCCTAGGCTATTGATCCCTTTCAAAATTCTGGGGGCAACTGCTGACCACAGAGAATAGAAAAAGGTCAAAAGCACAGTGAAGACTACTGGGACGACATAGATTACAATATCAGAATATATTTCGCTTTTTACTCCATGAAAATTTAGGCACATCGGCTGATGTGCCATCATCATTTCTTCCTTGCACTATCTGGAAATAGGATTTCTTTAACATATCCAGTCTCTGCCTTCAATAATTACTTTTAGGCAGTTCCTATAATGTTAACATCATAAAAAATTGCAGCCAAAAAGACTTAAAATCAACAGCCAAATCCACCAACTGATCTAAGTTCAGAAAGAAAAGCCTACCTGAGGCATTTCCCATGCGCTTCGTGTCTCTGAATCCAATGGTAACAGCTAGGCACAGAAGCATTAAAATCCAATTGATCTCTGGAATATAGATCTGACCATCTATCTTGTCTGATGTATGAACAATTTTTACTCTTGGAAAACATCCCATTGCGGAGCACTGTTTAATGATAGAAAATGTTCCTGTGATAATAGATTGGCTCCCAACTACTGCTGCAAGTATAGCTATTGCCAGAACAGGCCATCGAAGAATCTCTGAAAGAACCCAGTTACCACAAACAAAATCAGTGATCAAACTTAAGCAACTAATGCTCCAGATGATAAGGACAGTACCTGGCACAGATACATAGAATCCTATATGATATCCAGTTTGAATGACATGATGCTTTGATAGATAAGCTGCTTGTCCCATATATGCTAGGATCAGTGATGGGTAGACAACAAATGTAAAAGCAAGCTGCAAACAATTAAATTTATCAGATAACTTGCAGCTGGCATAGTATAGTTAGAGAACAAATTAAGACAGAATAATGACCTATCGACAACTTACCAGCAGTAGAAAGTGAAATATCATTATAATCAGCACATCTACATGTTCAACAGTTCAAGCACTTATCTTGGATTAGACTCCCTAGCTATATTACATGGATAGTTCAGAAGAAATCAGGAACACATTTACTCTATAAGGAGACATCAGTTGGAGTATTCCTGTGACACTGAACTGTGGCATAGTTCAGTATAATAACTATATACTCTCCAAAGGGAAAAAAGTAACACCAAAGACCCTTGAAATTGTTCCAGAAGCAAAATTGTGTCCAATTATGACAGATCTCCTAAGTTGGGAACGAGGGGGATGTTCTAGAAAATCCTCCCCAGTTGCTCACGATGAAAAAGAAAACAACATCAATCCAACTCTAATCGGCTTTGTGGACATACGAGCATTGACAAGATGGACATATGTAACTGCTAAAATTACAGGGACATGCTTTGCAAATTTAATTTAGAAGCGGAAGATCTCAGAAGCAATTAGTATAAATTTTTGACCTATACCTTGATTGACAACTGTGAGAAATGTCCAAGGTCTGCAAACATAGCTTCAGAGCCTGTAAATTACAGCACATGGACCGCCAAAATCAGCATTGTCAAAGAGATTAGTTATCTTTAGTAATTGATTTGTACCTGTGATGCATAGGAGGATTCCTCCTAAGGACATCCATCCTCCCCTTTGTGTCTTCCGCAAGAATTTATACATGTAGTACGGAGAAAGTGCTTGATATACTTGAGGATTCCAGTGGATGATATTGTAAATACCAATCAGGCTGATGCACAAAAGCCATGTGATGACAATTGGTGCAAAGAGAAATGCTACCCGATGTGTACCGAAATGTTGAAGAGCAAACAGGCACACCAGTATAACACATGCAATAGGAACTACTGCATCTGAAAAAGTGCCAATTTTTTAGAAACCAAACTACCAGACCATACAAACGTATAACAGTGCTAACTAACATTAGCAACATAAAATGTTAAGAATTTCACATGAAACCAAAGTTGAATGGAGCTTTCCCTTATAAAAAGTTTCTTACCAAAACAATATGGGTTATAAGGAAAAATAGTTATTGATTAAAACCGCTAAATTCTGCCAATAGTTAAGACCGACAATTCTGATGAACAGGAATAAGAAGGGTCCTTTAATGTCCTGAAGATAGTATGCACACCCAGATAAATGCCAACACAAGAATTTAACATACACCACAAATAATGCTTAAAGACAATAAGTACATAACTTTGTAAAAGGATCCGTATCACCATAAATATTGTCATATTGTTCATTTATTAAAAATATAAAGTATGTAAAAGACTGGAAAACCTTCGAGAGAACAAATAGAAGAAAATGTCACTTCTTTTCACTTCTCATGTGTATGTGCGTATTTCTTGGCTTCCCCAGGAAGGAAGGTTAAATATCCAAGAAGAAGGACACAACATGGCAATTTCTCACAAACCTAATCCAGGAAAACAGCAGTACTTCTAGCCTAAGGGAGAAATTTCTGAGCCAGACATTACTTAGAGGTCAATGGCTCAACTATTGTCCTTTGTCTCTAACTTTCATCACCCCAACCATAGCCAGGTATTCGATCATTCAGTTTAAAAGATGTGAAACTTGGGATAGGAAGATACCACACGAAATAAAAGGAAACATGAAAAGAAGTTGTTTCTGCTTCTGAACATATGATGGACAAAAATATGGTTACTTACAAACCAAAAAATGAAATTTATTAACTCAGAAGCTATGTCATATGGGAGCTGTGAACAAGGCTGCCTCATACGAGTTAGGTGCACACTGGGAGCACTATGGGTGCAGCTGTTAACAAGTGATGGTTAATGTACTTTATGTTCTAATTCATATGCATACGTAAAGGTGCATATATTTATTTATACTTGTATATAAGCTTCTTTTATAGTTTATACACAGACAGACAGATGCTGCAGCATGCAAGTTTCTTGAAAAATGGAGCCCACATCTACACCAGCACCTCGCACCCACAGTCCTGTGACATAGGGTCAAAGCCATATCATTAATCTTTTCCGGGACAAATATCTGACCAAAAGGATCTGTTTCAAAGGAGAAGCTTACTATATAAAGTAGCAGAATTGTTCTACGAAATAATGAAATGACTTCTTCTTTTCCAAATGAAAACACACATTGAATTTTGAGAAAATGACTAACATCTGTCCTACACATATAGCCAGTTTTTGCCATTTGTCACATTAGCCTGGAAAAGTACCTTTGATTACTGAAAACATAGGAGGAGACACTTTTGAGATTTAAGAAGAAGGAAGCATCTGATTCTGTCTTATAAGCAAAGCACACATCATGTTTTCAATAATCAATTCCTTAAAAATTGGAAAAAGGGAGTACTACAGTGGTAGTAAACATTGAAGTCCAGAACAACACTAGACGACGATGAAATTCTTGTGAGAATTCCAGATATTCAGTGTTCCTGATGTTTTATTTGCAAAAAATACACACAAAACGGAAAACATCAATAAAGCATGTAAACACACAAATCCCTTTAAAAACGTAAACTACTGACACAGCCTGATATCTTCACCTAAATTTAAATGAGATGGTCATATTTTAACACTAAAATAAGTGTTGAAATATGGCACACCGTTCCTTAACATTTTATGAATGGATAATGATATTGACCACCATAATGACAAGGTAAAGCAAGTAGTCCCATTTTAAGTTCCAAATTATTTGGTATATCTGTAATACCGAAGTTTCCTCTGAATTCCACTTTTTCAAATTTTGGCTCAGGCGATGTAGATTCCAAACCAAGCAGATATTTCTGGATCTGACTTAATATACAGAAGTTTTCGTCACTTCAACATCATCTAATTGTATTGCACATTTGCAATTTCTAGAAAATCATGAAAATAAATATCAAACAGTGAGTTTAAGTTAATAGCACAATCTTGAAGAACTTACATTCATGCTCCCTTCTTGACATAGTGAACTCAAGCCCAGACACGGCGGAGAAAACTGGAAGAACCAACAAAAAAAATTGGAGGCTCTTGGTAAAAAACCACAAGGCTAAATAAACAACATTACAAAACAAAGATCAAGACGAGGAGTACCCGAAATTGCTGGTGTAAGCACCCCATCACCGATAACCATGCAAGCTCCCAGGAGGGCCAGTATCAGTAATACGTTCTGCAGAAACCTGTGCTTTTCAAGTACCATCTTTACCTTTGATCCTCCAGAAGCAGAAGGCAATTCTTTCTTATAGGTTGATAGAGCTTCATCAGCGAGCTGACCATTTGGCAAAAAGCCAACTCTAGCATGCCTACACAGAAGAGAGTAAAGAGCGAAAGTTCCACCTGCATAAAAGAATAAGAAGTATTCAGCAGTACACAACATAAGCATATACAGGTTGACAAAGCAAATTGCTGGTTGTTGATGGATACCTTCCCCATTATCATCAGCTCTCAGCACGATGAACACGTATTTAAGAAGAGGCACCAGTGTCAGAGTCCAGAAAACAAAAGATAGCACGCCATAAATCTCTTCGTTAGTTTCAGAATGATGAATATCCTCGGCAAAAGTGCTTTTGTACACATACAAGGGTGAAGTACTAAGGTCTCCATAGACGACGCCCAAGCTCTGATATGCGAGAGTCAGGACAGACCACCATGACTCCTGTTCACAGCAAAACAACAATAATTCGCCAAATGCAATTTGCTCAATCACACAATACCAACCATCCGTCTTTGTCTGCAAATCGAAAAGCAAATTTATTCTTCTTTACAAAATGAGGTAAATTCCACTCGCTATTGTTGATTACCTCATCTCCCTTGAAACAAATTAAGGGACATATGTCATTATAGCATTACTGTCTTCATATAACGTAGAAATAAAGCCGTTTCGTTTTTTGTTTCCGTTACTAGTCCTGACGGAAAAGAAGATTAAAACTTCATTGTTTTAACAACAATCTTTTCTCAGATTTTTAACAATTGATCACGACAACCGAGAGAATTTTTCCGGTCACGCTTCGGGTAAATAGTTAAACATTTTATGTTGACGATAGTGTACCTTTTCTTTTGACGGAGAAAACCATATTGTGGATCTAATTATGGAAGGAAATTTATTTACAGGTTTCGTATAATTAAATGAAATACATTGGCACGCAGGAACACTGATTGTAAATAATTGAAGCTCCCATTGCTTTTCCTTCTTCCTTTTTGCAGTCCAGCCCCAAAGGTAGAGACTAGCAATCTAAACAAACCTTCACTAAAAGATCACCTTCAGCGGACGGCCATAACCTAACTGAAAGCTGTGGACACAAACCAAACTCTCAATTCACACAGAAGAGAGAGAGAGAGAGAGTACCTTGAGAGAGAGAGAGAGAGAGAGAGAGTACCTTGAGAGATTTTCTGTAGATCCCACCTTCAAGATCCATGGCAATGAGAAGGAAAAGTTTCACCTAGCCCATCTGCTTCATGCAAGCTCAAAACCGTACGACCACTCTCTCAAAGCCGAACAGAGCAAATCCTTCAGACAGAAAAAAAGGCACCACCAAGCATTAAACCCCGGAACCCATTTTTCTGCGTTTCCCGCCCCTGCATTCCACCAGAGGGAATGGGAAAAAGAAGAACCAGATTTGATCTTTTTTTTGCTTTGGCAAAACCACCAAAAATATGCAGCCCCCACTGAAGCTACTAACCGAAGAGGAATAATAAGCATCAGTTTCCCTGTGTTGGTTTGATGGTCACAAATTTAACAAGAAGACAGTCTAAATAGCACCACCACTATGTTGAATATAGAAAACGTGAGCGAGAGCAGAGAGAGAGATGGTGGTTTTTTTTATGAAGTCCAACCAGTAGTTCAACAATGTACCGCTAAAGAAGCACTGCGGAAAACACCATAATCAGCAGAGGCTTGGAATAACGATTAAAAAAGATGGCGTCAGTGAACCAGTTAAAATAAAAAAAGAACATGTATCGCCTAGCGATTTACTTTTTGGGTAAAAAAAGGGGAAGGCAGGATTCTTCTCGAGTGGTCCATCTGCAACCTCCACCAAACATTGTTCTGGATTTGATGGGGGGAGGAATATTTTGTCTTCGTTTTTTTTACCAGTGTGAAGTGCGGCTACATAACTTGTCCAACAGGAAGAAACCAACACATGAAACGCCACTGCAATTACACGCATACTCGTGTCGTGTCTGTGTATATACTCTTTTCTTCAAGCGCACTAACCGTATATGTATATCAAAATTGCTTATTTTGGATTCTTATCGTTCCAATTTAATTATCAAAATTTGACATGTCCAATGTTGCCGGATGGTTAAATTTTTAAAACATGTCGCTAAAAACCTTTAATCATGAAACGTCAACAATGGTTAATGATGTAAAAGAGTTTGTGATGTTTTATCGACAGTTCATGATGTTTTTACCAAAAATATTTAGCAATTATGTTGCTGTTGATTTCAAAATATATATACGAAAAACATCACAATCAATCATTGTTAATACTCAAGTAACAGATGTTTTTTAGTGACAAATTTTTATTTTTAGTCATTTGATAACACCCAATACACACACACACAACTTTACGAGTCGATTCATTATGTACCTATCTATCCATCTCCCATAAAATCTAATACAACTCAATTCTCTTTGTTTCTCTATTGCGGCGGAAGGTTAGGCCTCCAACTTTTGTTGCCCAAAAATTTTTATATTGACGGCAAAAATACAAATCCCAAAAGGGACAAGATCAGAAACTACCAAAATCGCAGGTCCCAACCGTCTAGCCCTTCCCCACTTTCCATGAATCTCATTTCACCAACGTCGACGTAGTCACCTCAACTAGTTTTGATCAACATTGGAAAAACCCCAACCCATAAACCCTAAGTTCACTTACGTTAGGGCTGCACAAGGAGTCCAGCCAATAAGGGATCGACTTGAATTCAAGTTTAAATTTATGCTTAACTCAAACTTCACTCCTTTAACTCAACTCGGCTCAACTATAAATATTGTGTCCTAAAGGAGAGGACTTTATGTTGCTAAGTTTTTCTTTTAAGGGGTATTTGGATGCAAAATATGTGCATTTTTTTCTTGAATTTTCCTGAATTATATGATCATTTAGAGTTTGATTAGTTAAAAGAAAAGAGCTAAATGAGTTAACAAATAAAATTTGTTCAGTTGATAGAAATAAGTCAAACAACTAAGACTAATGATAGTAAAATGTCACACGTTTTCTTCATATCTTTAAAATTGTCATTTTCAATAGATTTAAAGAAACATTTAAAAAACTTAATACTTATTATTATTATTATTATTTTTTGGGTTTTGACATTTCTTATGACCATACAATAATCATCAGATGAAATGCATAAATAATCAATTATAAGCACCCAGTATATTATTGAAATAGGTAGTAGGCTTAGGTGGAGTTAGGTCATTTGAGCATATCCCGAGCTACCCAATCATTTTGGCATTCTGTTACGTAAACTCCACTCGATTAAGCTTAGCTTGAGTAAACCAAAACATGTACGTCGAAAATGGACAATTTATAAGGTAAAATATGGGGACAAAATAACCAGTCTAGGGACTCATAATCGTATTCATTACTTGCTTGCTTGATTGTTCAATTCATATTGTTATTTGTTTATTTATTGTTTAAATGATCTTGTTGGCCAGAAGTCAAGTATGTCTCATGTTCGATTCCTATAAGCATTATGCTTCGGATGACATTAAATTTTTTTATAGCCACTGTACAATAAAACCAACTCATTTTTCTATGAGTAATTTAAAGGAAATAGGTTATTCACAAGCTTACTTTCAATCATCATCCAAACACACTTTAAATGTAAAAATAGTATTTACAGTTACTTTTTATTATTATGATTCTCTCTCTCTCTCCACATGGCAAACCAGATCGGTATACTAATAATGGCTGGCCCATGTGCATCTCCCCACTCCAAACCCCCAAAAACCTTTGTGTTAGTAATTCTACTAACTTATAGTAAAGATATTGCCTTCACTGGAATGGGCACAAACCAAACTGATTAAGAGAGAGAGAGAGATGCTCTAATGTTAATGAGACCTACCACCTAACCTTGTTTAGAAAATATAATATATATATATGAAGGAAAAAAGAGATACATGGTGAAAAAGGGAAATAGATATACTACCAACCACAAGAACATTACTAATGTAATTTGATATGTAAACTTGTAGCATTAATGTAAAAATAGTTTATAACATTGGGATAAATTCATGGAATGCTATGAGGCAGGTTTATATAGAATAGAACACTCAAACTATTCCTATTGGGAAACCACTCAAAAAGGTAATTTTTTTCACATGGTCAAAATTAGTTACTAAATCTAAGTAAGTGATAAAAATTAGGATGCATTTAAACATATATAAAAGCTACTGATTTTTACAAAAAGAAATAGGGAAGTGACATCCACACAATATATTGAACTCCATTCAATCACAATTGTCCGATGCGTAAGTTCCATCATCAGTGGACTAAGGATACAAATAAACAAATTTTGTTTCTCAATAAACAAAAAAGGATGAGATTATTATTATTATTTTGAGGAGGTGGGTCGGTAAAATAAAGAAACGTTTTATCTGCAATGTGGGTGGCCGTTACCATTAACGACAGCCACCGTAAATTTCTGACAGGTGGAATTCGAGAGCAGTTTAAAGAAACGTGGGTTGTGAAGCACTGCACATGGAAGCGATCCATTTGCTGTCCCCGTCAAAAAAAACCTGCAACTCCTTTACTAGCGGTCGACGCCTCTTTCAACCCACCGTCCTCCACTTTAACCGTGCCTTTTATGCGTGATTTGACAGTTGCGATATTTTATTAGTGTTTCTTAATTCTGCTTAAAAAGATTGATTAACCACTAAAACCATGTACTAATGAATACATTCCAATTTTTAAGGCAAGACCCCCTTGTCTAATTAATGAAGTTGGCTTCGGTATTAAGTTTGGTACTTAGTTTGAAAAAATTAGAAACGAAAACAACTAATCATTTATAAGTGTTTTTATAAATAATTAAAAAATTAAAAGAATGTTCCATACCAAACTAAACTCTTTCATTGTATCTTGTTATAATCCTGGAATAAAATTATAATTTTTCTCTAAAATTAACTTTGCATGCAACACTTTGTAAGAAACGTGGGCAACAGGCCCGGGCTTGGGTATCGAGCTGGAGTCTGGGCTCTGGTTTTAGGTGTCTAGTCGAGTCTAACTTTTATCGAACCAACCGCAACCCAACTTTTATCCGGCCGAGCCAGCCCAATGTTCAAGTCTAATTTGCAATAATCGATGAAGAGTAAGTAGTAAGAGTTCGATTCCAATGGGTTTTAGAAGTCAAAATGCTCTACGGTATGTTGTATCAGGCGCTGTATTTTGCTGTAAAATTTTATTTATTTAAAATAGAACACGAAAGTTTAAGAATTACAATACCTCATACTAAGTGTAAAGAAGTTATTACTTAAGAAAAACGAAAGAAAACGAATTATTTTTTAACTTTAAAAATTTACTTTATACGTCACGCCATGTGAACCATTAATTTACAAATAATTTTCATAAATCTCCTGAGATCGAGAAGGAAGGTCATGGATCTCCTGACGCAGGTAAGTAACTGAAGATTGTTTTTTGTTTATTTAAAAGCAGTAAGGTGTGTTTGTTGATTATTTATTAGAGAGCACGCATTAAATGAGATACAATTAGACGTCAGCATATGTATTTTCTTAAAGAGATGAAATAAACAATGACCCAAAATTGTACTGTAATTTAAAAAAAAAAAGCCCAGAATCTTTTGTATAGTAAACTCGATCTAAATGCATGTTATCGAGTAAGTGAATAATAAAGAATGCATCTAAAGGTTTATATATACATCGAATAAAAATGACCCTCACCATGTTTTTATTAAGGCTCTAGGCCATATAAGCAAAGAGTCATAGGAAACCTGATAATTAACTACAATTTTGAACAGAGTTTTTGCATTCCAGGGTCATTTATACTAATAAACAATCATAGCTGAGATATTCACATCCTACAGCTATTTCAATTGAAAATAAATTCAATGAAGTCTGAGAGATGCATCCAAGGTAAACTATATTCAAGTGGACCATATATATATATATATATATATATATATATATATATATATATTTATTTATTTATTTATTGAACGCAAACATGCGCCTTATTGAAATGGATGGGCCACTGCCCTTCATGGTAGATGAAAGAGGTGGTCTCCCATTGAGAGAGAGATATATTCATCTACAAAGCACCAAACCCTCCATTCCGTCTCATTTCACTCTTCTACTCCAACTCTCTCTTGTGGCTGTCTCCCTCTCCTTATTGCTCTTGGCATCTCCTTCCTCCTGTAAAAGCGCAGCTGATCGGTAACAACAGGAAATTGGGAGCATCTAAGTCTTTATTTCCTATACGAATCAGGTAGTTTATTATGTCATTTCATTTAACACGGTAGAAGGACTCCACATAGCTTTACTTTTCAAGAAAAACAAAAAACTTCTTCTAACATGGAAAAAGTTTTACTCCATCGGTATGGATAAAAACTAAATACTCCATCGGTATGTTACACATGGCTTGGATACTAGCTCCATAGCCGCTGTCGGTTTCTTGGTGACCAACTTCAGGCAATTGAAAATGTTTATTAATATATATGATTAAAAAAAGAATTTTTTATTAATATATTTTTCATAATCTTTTTTCTTATATATAAAAGAAACATATTTAAAGAGACATGTTCTAAAGATCTTATATGCGTACATGCGCCTACTCCAAAAAGTTGCATTAAAGTTGTCAAATTGAAAGTTAAAATTCCCGGTCAAGAATTCAACCATGTACATGCATATATAGTTAAAGAGACCTAACTTGAAGATTTTATATTTACATACCTTGGCCTACCCCAGAAAATTGCATTTAAAATTGCCAAATTGAAGAAGATCAAAATTTAATAGAATTGTGCTTTGACAGAATAATCTGGTGCAAGAGAAGAGCTGATCTAACTGCAGACTGCGTATTTAAAATACCAAAATACTGGTTTGTCAATGTCAGGTGCCCAAACCAAAGTGGGTCAAGTCAATAATTAAATCTCAAACCTAACCTTGATGAAAAGCATATAAAATACTCAGTCTAGCTTCACGCATCATATGCCTAAAATTATACATCGAAACGTGCCATATGTTACCTTGGGAATTGAGCCGGCTCACGGTTCGGCTTGAGGGCCCAAATTATATTTTTCAAAATTGGTATTGAATTGAACAATATGTATATTTTAAAAACTTAAAAAAAATGAAATATTCTGATATTATTGAAAAAACTTATCTTTTTTGTAATATTTTGTATTACCAATTTTTGCACTCTAATCATATGCGTTTGTACATTTGTTGGGTATGTCATAGCCCTCTCATTCCCTCTATTTTTGGGGTCTTGAGTTGCGTCAGTGTTAGCGATAACAACGGTGCATCTTTCAATTCAACTTGGATGTCGTGCCCTATCATCTTAAGACATAAGAACATAATGCCTATGAGAATCGAACTAAAGATCTGCTTTTATATAGGCCCTTAGCCCGACCAACTATACTATGACCCTTGACATGACCTTATAGAAGGGGAAATGACCTTCTAGGTTTTACGGCAGGGGTGTGCGATGAAATCTCTCAACCCAGGGTAGTAACCTAACCCTGGACTGCGGTCACATGACCATTGTCTACCCATAAATAGGCGGACATTCTTTAGAGTCTCAAGGACATTCATGACCAAAACAACTTTATAGTAGGCATGATCTTCTTGGAATCATCAAAATTATTGGATGGTTTCTTCTCTTCCAAACCTTAACCCCAAATCTGAACCTAGTGCTAAACCTAACCCTGATGGTCCACATCTTAGGTGCGTAGAAGCATTTGATGCTCCTGCCATCTTCCCTGGCCTTTTCTGCACAATTCACATTTGCGGCTACTTTTGGAAAGTGGGAGGAACTAGACATTTAATTTGAGATACTGACACAAAATTTAGGGAGATTTTCTTTTTAGTAAATAATAAATTTAGCTAGGAGAGGTCGGCAAGACTAGAATTGAGGCCGCTAAATGCATTATTAGAATAGTTTGTGAGTGTCTCATAAATCTATCATAAAAATTAGATCAAATTTACGTAACATTATTAACTCTAGTGTACTTTATGAATCTACCCTAATATTTAAAAGAGGTCTGATCAAAATTGAAGAATTCAAAGGAGATTTACACAGCAGATTCTTCTTCGAACCCGTCTCTCTAAACTTAGATGCCAATTAAATTGGTCATGACCCCAATGTTCCCAATCAATTGGTCACCATTGATTATGAGGATGAGATGGGAATCCTGATTTGGAAGCAATGTATAATCATTATGATAAGATCTGCGTTTGGATTTAGTAGGAAAGGAAACCAGCCACATGAGAAGTTCTATATATATATATATATATATATATATTATTCTGTAGGTGCGTCCTCTCGCTCAGTCACCCACAGACGTACGCGTGCATGCACATTATTTATTCCGTGTAGTTAAAGAGAGTTCCAGAAATCTAATGCCAATTCCTTTCATTTAATGATCGAACTGTTTGGCGGATCAGATTCTCCAGACTTTAATCTCCATATCCTGACAAGTATATTTCATATGATGACGGCTCAACAGTCCAATTATGTATATATTTTTCTCAATTTAAAATCTAATGACTCTGAATGCTCTCTCTCCCTCCATAAGTGCGCGCACGCTTGCAGATCAAATGTGAAGGTGAACTGTCTGTGCAGTCGATTTTAAAGAGCTCAAATAGTGAACATTAAGTTGTAAATATAAAAGCTAAATTATTTTTTTTAATCTTAAATATCACTCAAAAGAGACAGTGAGCTTAATTAAAGAAAACTCATTTGTTTTCCTCTTTCTCATTTTTTTAAGAGTACTTCTGACTCTTCAAAACCTTGTCTTCTTATATATATATATATATATATATATATATGCACGAACGCACGCACACCCACCCTTTCAAAAGCAATACCAATTTTTTTACCTAGCAAAAAATGTTGGTGATGAGCTTGCATGCTGAATAAAAAATTTATGTTGGAGTTTTTGAAATGTTATTTAACAATCTATGCGGAGTATCTGTAAGGCCCTACAAACTTAAAATTCATATTTTGTAAGTTGGGCTCCATTTTTTTTGGGGAGACCTTGGCGATTAACAAACCCCGTGTGTCCGAACACGTCAAGCTTTCATCCATTTAACTGATCAGTTCATCAGCTCTACGTTGAATGACGCTTTCTTTCATTAATTCGTTCGGCATCATCGTCTCAGTGCTCCTTATCAAGTTGAACACCCTGGAGAATAATAAAATATGGTTTGGGAAGAAGATTTCGGAAGAGGTCGAAGATTTTAGGCATGAAAATGAGGCCTGCCAAATGTTTGGCTCTCTTTTGTTCGGGGGTTCTTTATTTGTCAGGACAAAGCTGCCTCTCGTTTGGTAAAATATGGTTGAAAGATTGAGTCAGATTAATGATATTTTAAAAGATGTTTTATGAATCTATTCTAAGTTTAGCAGATTTACGAAACATAAACTATTCCATTTACCAAATGGGCAGAAGTTCGTCTTCCAGCAAAATCTACCATAATTATCTTTTAGTAATCTCAACCTGCTTTCTACCAACTTTGATTCCCGTTCAAAAAAGTACGTGAATAAAACAATTAATTATTTAGCCAATTCCTTTATAAACTCTCGGAGTTTTCTAATGGCCTAGAATTCGCTTCCCCGCTTCCTGCTTGAACCGCTTCTCCATATTTCATCTCGCAATCTAGTATGTTTTTCATATCTATTTTTCTTAAACTCTTGAGAAGCTCATACAAGCTGGTGGAGACCAATAATTGGAGCGTGGTAATCACGTCTATATCTATTATGATTGTTGCGGAAAGCAAACAGACTAAACTCTCCCATTCATCTGTTTAGTCCACCATGGGTTTTTTCCGATGTTTCTTATGTGATTTTGTTTCCAGGGAAAAAACAATATCTGGACAAATTTATGTTGAATGACTTATCATTTGGGATGATTAACCAGAAAGGTGGAAGAAGTGGAAACGAAATTGACAACACGAGCCACAAAACACGGGTCGATACGCATTGGAAATTGAGAGAAGACCCGCAGAGAAGAAAACTCTTTCACTGCTCTTTCATGAAAGAACAACCAAAGTTGGCAGCTTTACAAAGTATTCCTTAGGTCCTGCCAACGTCTGAAAAAGGGGAGAAAAGGACTTGAGAGGGAGAAAGTAGAAGAAGCTGCACCTGCACCACATCCACCATTATTTCATCGAGTGGGCCAGATAAGCCCTTCCCCACCAACCATTTATGGTACAGGACAAGCAGATGAACCTGTCAACCCAAAATAAGAAAAAGAAAATTCATTTGCTTTTGCTTCAATTTCAAGCAAACTCCAAGGGCCACCCTTCACCAAATCCCGAACAGCCGAGCTTTGCACTGTTCTAGTCGTTACCAAGTTAAAACTTTTTTAGCATTAAGAAGCCATTTGGTACTAATAACAAATTGTTATTGTCCATTAAAGATGCTTAAAAATTAGAGCAGATTCTTGAAACCCTGTGGCATAGTTCTCAATAAAGCTACCTTAAATTTGAGACAGAACCATTGGACAATAACAATATGTTATGAGTCCCAAACGGCCCCTAAAGTATCAAACTGAAAACCCGAGTCTCAATCAAGTTATGTGTCCACATATGCATAAAAAAATTGGGCTTTTCTTCAAATATTCAGGTACTTAATTTTACAACTGCAGTCTTTCTTGATGTAAGCAGTTCAATGGAAAGAAACGGTTTCAACTGTTGATAACGAATGTCCTTCCATCATTCCATGCTCGAGGAGTAGGAAGTCGATTAATAATTAAGCTTCTCTTCTGAATATTGAGGAAGAGTTTCTGGCCACAAGAAGGAAGAGGGCATTGCATAATCTGAACAGGACGCCGCATTCATCAAATTGGTTAGTGTGATTCATGTGTCACTTGAAATATTCTTCTAGCAAGTTGCCGAGTTTTTTAATACGATTTGACGTGAAAAATCTTAATGAGGTTCATATATCTATATGTATATGGAAGTCATTTCTTGTGTCAGCAACGACAAGCAACAGTATTTTAGGTTCTCAATAACTCACCACCTGATAATGACGAATATTTTTATATCTTCAAGAACTCGGTTATGTTTTCTATGACGCTGTGTAACCAAGGGTCACGTCCTAGTGCCTACCAAATCAGCACTGGTCAACCACATTAGAATAAATTTCTTTACTATTTCTGCGTGCAGGCCCCGCACACAAACATACATCTATATAAGCATTTAAAATATTTCAACACTTTCAATAATGTAGAGATTGTAAGGAAAGCTGAACTGCAACTTTGCCATCCAAACCGAGTTGAGGGAATCTATTCATTCACAATACGTTCACAAACTTCTAGTTGGTAAAAAAATTGGACGGAAATTTTGTGTTAATGTTTATGTAGAAAAAACTGCTTTAACATAAAACCGCCGGAGACATGAACGCTATCCATTTAATTTCACCGTTTCAATGTTACAGCATCCGGAAATCTTTAATGTTCTTTGACAATCTGAGGATTTCTGTAGCCACGGCTTTGTTTGCATGTGCAATCCCAAGGTCATCATCCCTTCAACTGCTACTCAAGTAAGTTACCATTGCTATTCACTAATATTAATATACAAAATCATAATTTTTGAGAGGGTTGATGCATTGGACATGGCAAAAATATGCAAGTTGAAGCATTGCAAAACTTTACACCGAGAGGTCTAACATTAGGAGGATGGAAAGGTTTTGGCCCTTTTGTTGTGCGTTGCAGTATGATGAAATACTCTTCCTGCTCACCCTCAATATACAAAGTCATATAAAAAGTAAAAAAAATTCCATTGACAAGAAGATCTTTACCTTCCATTCGCAAAATGTTGGCACCATTTCTATGATTTAGGCAATTCTTTTGCTAACAAAAGAAAGTCTTGAAACTAGAAATACTATAAAAATGTATGCTTTTGGAGTGTGTGGTCATATTAGACGGTATCATTGTCGTTTCACTTGAGTGAATTTTCTTAGATTAACAATAAAGATAGGGTAATCCCGGAAGCTAAGTTAACTAGAATTTCCAGCAAAGAGCAAAAGTTGTTCGTGGGGGTTTGGGTTGAATAGGAGTAGAGCAAGAAGGCTGGGATCTGCAATCATGGGCTGAGATTGGCGATAATGAGGTGAGAAAGCTAGACTTACTAGAAATGCCTCCATGTGAATTCAGTTCACCTGAAGATGCTTCTGCCTTTTCAATGGCCGGCGACGGTGGCAGTAGTAGGGGGGGAACTCGAAAGCAAGCAAGACTCTCCCACGTTGGCAGGGATCGATTCAGGTGAAAATAGATGGTAACATGCTTGAGTCAGTTTGCAGAAAAGATTCTTCGGGCAGAAGTTTGAAATTTTCTGAGTAGAAATTTGGTCCATGTGTGAGAGCAAGAGTGATTACGAGTCTTTTTCATGAATTTGAGAGCCGACGACACAAGAATACCACAACCAAATTGAGAATTGACGAGTCTTTCTGACACTGCTTCCCATTAGATGACTACTTGCATCTCTCCAGCTCGACATTGCAGTGTCTACTTGTTCAAGGCTTGCTGTCTTTGGGTTGTTCTTTAACTCGATGCTATAGACATCCTTTTGGTTTCACAAGCTGAAGGGCCTACCACTGAACAAGTCTGCACTTGAGAAAGGATCATATGAATATCTAGGATCGAGATTCACTAATTGCTATCATCTGAATGGTTTTTTTTTTTAAAAAAATTTGTGTCGCTAAAACCATCATAAAGAAACATTCTGTCATATGAATATCTAGGATCGAGATTCACTAATTGCTATCATCTGAATGGTTTTAAAAACTATGGCCAAACAATTGATCGTTGCAAATGCACTTTATGCGATGACTTTTAATAAAACAAAATAAAAAGTATACCATCCAGTCATAAAGGTAACTAACTGATTTCAATTCCTCATTGTCTTATTACTGCCATACTTTCAGTCACATTTTCATCTAAGGTTCATGGGCGCTGTACCCATTTGAAAACTAACGCATTATTTGGTTGTAGCCAAACAGCCATATCTGAGTGGTCAATTCTGACTGCGTCAAGTCACTGTATGTTATTGGCCTAATCATTTGTCCATATTAATGTTCGAGAGAGAAAACTTGGGCACGGCATCTAGGGCCGGACCCTTGTGCTCAACATTCTCCATGAATAATGTAAAGTTGGTTATTTGGTAGAGACAACTTCTGAATACTATCACATCAGAATTCACATGGAGCTTAAATATAGAAGTTATGTTTACACTTTACTGACAAGAAAACGAATCCAAGGACGATTTTTGGTGCTACAACATGATAGAGAGTTACATGGAGTCTCTCAAGAGGATTACGGCTTGGCCCTTAAAAAAGAGTCGCCCCTCCCCAAGGGTCCATAACTGCATAACTCCATTGGTGCTTGATGATGAGATAGTGTACCATCATCTTGATCCCATGTTCTATGCCACAGGGCATAATATCAGTAACACTAACAGAAAATCGAACTGGTGAAGGCCACCAGCTCAACCAGCTAGACTGCAGGAAGTGCTGTAACTCCTTCTCAATTCCAAGATGTAAGCTCAGCTTTACTTTTACAAAAGGAAAGTTGCCTGAGAATGGAACCACGGAGCTTGTCTTTAGCCATAGCTCTTGTCTGCCACGCAAACGACTTCGGGCTTTTGCTTTTGTTTTTGCATTGGGCAGGATGGGATGAGGCAGACCCCACCGATTACTTTAGCTGAATGGGAGTCTTTTGTGTATAAGGTGGAATGCGTGTAAAGCTCCTTTTAGCTAGCAGGACTTTGGCTACCAAAACTTTACAATCCTGCCTCCCTTCTTTTAAATGCCTGCCAAACCACTGATGCCTCATCATCTTTATCGTCAACAACTTTTCATTCTATTTGGCAGATTAACACTACTCTATCATCAACTTTTTATATTATTCGGCACATTAACTACTTATCCCAATTAGGATCGTTTTAAAAGCAATTAGGAACATAGCGCTAAGTCGGGCCTGCATCCCCTGCATGCTGCAGAGGAATGAACCGGTTGGATTTCATTTCCACCACCCTTAAGAAAGGCTGCAGCCTCCCCTGTGCCTATCCCTTATAGAGTTCATAGAACATGCTTCATAACTTTTTCTGGTACTCTGAGAAAGTAATTGACAGAACATGAAACACCACCCCTCAAGCTTTCGTACTGCTTTTCAGAACGTAGAAAAATGAGAACGTAGAAAAATGAGAAGACAAATCATGTTCCCAATTGGAGTGTTCTAAGAATGAGAATGGTACAAGCTCTAGGAGGACGTTTGATCAGAAAAATATTTTCTTGGAACATATATATGTTCTTAAATGTACATGTTCCGAGAACATTACGTTTACATTTTGAGAAGCATAATAAGATGGTGCTAAGCGTCTCCCAATCAAAATGTTGGTCTTACGAAACAGCCTCCGAAGTTACCTGTAGGTAAGAAAGTTTATCTCTCTCCCTCTCTAACCTTCTTGTCACTAGATCCCAAGATCAAATGATCAAGTTCCTAAAAGAACTATCATTGATTCACTGAACCACGTATGTCTTGGCCATGAATGTAGAAGTGCCGGTTTGGCCTTACAGATGATCTGTTCCAGTTCGAGTCAAAGAAGCGCAGGACTACAGCTGATCAGATCATCTCTTGAGATCAACACCAGTCGCTCGAGATGACACGCGTTCATGTCAACGCCTTTTAAATGGCACGAACTCCAAGATATTTTTAGGCACTTGTTCTTAGCCATGCCTGCAATTAATGGCAACAAAAGAAGCATATGGGTCATGTCTGCAAGCCACTGGCAGGGCAAAATAATGATGTTGATGATGATCCACAGTGAGGCCCTCCATATATAGGACAATATATTGTGACTATTAAGCTATCCTAGAAGGCCCTCGAAGTAATCACTGCTGTGGGTCACCTTTGTCCTTTTTAAGAGGACTGGTGATCCAAATTACATTATTGGGTTGGGATATTTTCTAATAAGAACGACAACTAGGAGTCCATAGTTTTCTCATAAGAAACCATTTTGATACAGTTGCAAAATATTTAAAAAAAAAAACTTTGTATTTAAGACTTTAAAAGAATGCTTGTTAGACCAATTAGGGACGAATCAATTGATATAGACCAATATGGCCTAAATGAGTCCCCTGCGTGGAGCTTCAAGTTTTACAAAGATTTAAACTATACATATTTGACGTACATGGTTATATTTATTTGACGTACATGGTTATATTAAAATGTCGATTCTCAATTAGCTAGTTTGGTAGTTAGTTTTATTCTTAAAAGACAAAATTATGTGAATTAATGCAAACTCAGTGATCAACATCTAACTGATCCAAGTATGAATCTCCATATCATTCTTAACCATGTGGATCACATTTGTACAGCTGGAATTGAAAAAATTAAGAACTGGAAATAATCTTAATTACTCATAAAATGAGCAGTTTCATTGCACTCGATCCACTCGTGGATGCCTTTCATCGCGGGATGTCCGCAATTACATAGTCTACAAGATTCATATGCTTTGGTTATTAATTATATGCTTGACTTCGATGCTGAAACTATTCATATAAATATTAGGTTCGATGATTCATGAATGGCTCTGAAGGAAGAACATTGACGGGAACCCGATCCATCGATTCTTGTGCGCTCAAGATCGTGAACTTGGTCGACTTCTGGAGAGGGCATCGACAACAGTGAGTTCCACTAACCTTTCACATATAACAAACCGATGCCAGAAAATGTAGCTCGATTGAATGGACTCCACTTACTGCTTTGCAGCTTGGAATCTACATCTTCTCGATCAAGAAACATTGTAAAAAAAAGGATAGCGTTCAAAGCACCTTGAGAAAGATATATCAAGTAAAAGAAAGGGGATTGGCTTCACCGTCGTTGCAGGGCCTGATAGGTGGTTTCCCATTTCAAATCCTATATATTGTAAAAGTATAAGTTAATCGTATGCAAGTTGAAGCATGAAGCATAAAGAGAATCGACTTTGTGGGCAAGTTAAGAGAATCAATTTTGTGGGCTTTGTGGGCTTCAGCGCTTTTTAGGTGGTAGGATGAAATATGTGGTTCCATCAATATCAATATTCATGAGTAGCAGTTGGTCATGAACATGACTAGCCCACTGCTGAAAGCTGTGGGCGAGTCCTGAGAAACGATCGTCTCATTGGTATACTGTGAACTCGAGATTACGATGATCTCCTTCATCGGCCAGATACTCAATAAATATGTTTCTTTTTAGGGGGAGGGGGAGGAAAGAACTCTTCAAAAAAGAAAAACCCTAGAACGAGAACAATCGAGCTATCAAGAAGACAAGACAGCAAAATGGCAACGTTGGAACTTGATCCAAGTCTTCCTCTTGGCACCCTTTACCTTGCCCTTCATCATCTGTCAAACACTAGTTAATTTATTGGTAATGGCGCCCTTGCTGCTGTAAAACCGGTTGAGCTGAACCAGACTGGCTTGAAAATGTATTGCATGTCCTCTCGTTTGCTCCCTCAATGGCTTCTCATTAATTTCCATGAATATTCCATAATAAATATTGACTTTTCTGAATTGGAAGAAAGAGGATGGCGCAGAAGATTTAGTGTAAGATTAGCAACTTATGCTACCGTTTGTTCAAAGCTAAGAGTTCACCTTAATTTTATTTTTATCCAACAGTAGAAGCCTACGATTTACGTGCTTAGTATCAGAGTTGTTCCTTTGCAATCAAGGGGCGGAAGTTTCTTTGTTCTTTTCTTGGTTCTCAGGACGTTGGTGACAGTGTTTGTCTCCATTTCTGCGTCCACCAACGTGCAACACGGTGGTATGTTAACGGTATGATCATTACGAGGGAGTGCAGTTCTTTTCTTCATTTCGTTTTTTTACAATTTTTCTTGAATTTGACCACATGGACATGATCTAAACCATTAGTTCAGTAACAATCCACCATTAAAACTGTTTTGTTGCAGCACATAACAAGGCATTTCTAGATGAATAGTTGAAAGCTATCTTACGTTTAGTTTGACCTAAATTATACATTGTCAAAAGTAGTGTGGTTTAACTAGAATCAGATGAGGGGAGTCCAATCTTAAATCTGTCGATTTCAAACCAAAGGACCATTAGATCAGATTTCATCCACTTCACTCGTATGAGATTGGAAAATAATGATTCCTGTCGTAGCTTCTACAAATAGCGTTGGTTGTCCAAATGAATGTTGTTAGAGGCAGTGGAATAATCTTAATATATACTCAACTTCGATATATTACAAAAATGCAGGCAGATACACATAATTCTTCCTTAATTCAGAAAGTTTTATCACTTTGGGGACGTGTTTGCATTAATTTTCACAAAACTTGGTTAAATGAAGGTGTCATCCAAACCCCAAACGCCCCCTCTAAAGAAATACCAGATCAATTTCTTCCGCTACCTACCAGACCTAGTCAAGAAGAGCAATGCAAGCCACTCATTCACACAGCATCTCGTCAGAGAGGTAACATGATGTACAAAAGCTTATCTCTGCACTTGAGCCTGCAGTTTTCATAATCTCACTTCTATTCAAACTTCAAAGCGATGGAACCAAATTCTTCCAAGCCCTTATGTTTGCAACCAGCGGGACCTAACCACACTGGCGCTCAGAGTCAGATGTCACCACGTCCAATGTATCAGTTTCCGGCAAAATTTGCCCATTTGAACATCTAGAGATGACACCAGACGAGGCAGCCACAGGATGACATTGGGATTTCCAAATCATTCCTCTCCATTTGTCAAGCAAGGTAAACTCTTCTGCCAAAACGCCACAGATAACTCTACGCCAGCAGGTCTTGCTCTCCACTCAGCCCAAACCGTCGTCTCCATCTTTCACCTGAAATTGCATGGCTCTCGGAACCCTTGAAGAGAAACCACAATCCCCATTATCAGAACACAGCTCGATTGCTTGAGAACCACTGGCAAGTGACATCTCTTTCCCTCTCAGAAACAGAGGTACAACCACTGACCTACAGACTACAGACGACAATGAGGATGAGAAGCTTGTCCACCGCAACATCCTTCTCTTCAAGTGAAATGGCCTATTATGATATCCATCCATCTCTTCCATGCTTTCAAACCCCCGAAAATAAATAAATATTTATTAGATCCGCCTCAACCCCTCAACTGTATTCGTTTATGGCCTATTTGGATGCCATTAAAACCATGATAGGAACCTGGTTTCAGCATCCAAAAACTAAAACCAGCTCTCTAACATGGTTTCATTCTCATCCAGATGTGGTATTAAAGACAGCTTAGGACAGCTTTAAAATCCCAAAATTTTGTATTAATTATATTTATTATGATAAGCTTCATTTCATCGATTTTCTCTGCTAAAAAATTGTTGGGGAACCTTCGACATGAAAGATGATCAAAATACACAAGGACACACGCACACATGCATAAGCTTGAGGCCTCTTTAAACAACTTAAATTGCCCAGTTATAAGGATCCTGAACCCTACAACCCCATCACCACTAGAACGATACCATGTTTTGACCATGGTGGAAGCATGACCAACAATTCAACGCCAAAAAACTACACCAGCAAAACTCCCTGACGATCTGTTAAAATGTTTACTCTTCTATTAATCTACCGGAAAAACCAGAGACAATATCACTGTTTGAGTTTAGAATGCCAAAGAAAAGGAGAACTCAATTACCAGGAGACTCTGCTTTCGACATGGACAGATGGAGTTATGAAACCAGATTATCTTTATCATTGCAGCCATAACCCTGGTTCCTCAATATATTTCCCGTGTGGCTTACTGATCATCGTTAACCGAAGCTTCAGACTATAAAGTCGTTAGACATACAAGTTTTCAAATATCTCCCCACGTAGAGAAATGGACAAACATTCCTAAATCTTTAATGCGTGTATGGATACACGTAAATGCGTGACTTTTTTTTTTTTTTTTCAAATCCTTACATTTACACTTTACAGACTTGCTTTCTGCATTTCCCTGAGAAAGTTCAGAATATCATGACCAAGATTTTCGAGGGAACAGGCTTTAGACACTACCTAGCAGATATGCAACTCCAGAAACCTGGGGCCTGTTATCATATTTGAGAGCCACCATGCTTCAAATCCTGCATCCTCATCTGATGTTAGAAAACTATCTGGCTGCATCAACCTGCTTGTATTCCCACAGGATGGTTCATATGGCACTATCGCAGGGTCCACCCTTTGCAATAGATGGATTTGAAGTTATTAGAGTCATATCTTCTGAACATCTTGAGACGACTCATTTATTGCCAAAGTCTAAATCAGGTTGGCTAGTCTCAACTCTCAAGTGCCATGATACTCCTAACCTCAGTTAATCAGGAACTTCCTATCAGTTTCTCAAATTTCAGATTCAGCATAGCACTGAATGTTAATCTGATTCAGGCATAACTTCAAACACCAGCAAGCAAGCATGTCTCCAACTAATTACTGGATGCAATGCATGACCGTGCATCTTATAAGTGTTATTTAAGTGGGTCCGCATTCTGATGATACCCAACAGATTGAGAGCCTTCACGGTGCACCTTTTATGAAGTCAATAACCACTTGACAAACATAGAACAGAAGACGATTAAAGGAAAAACTATGGAGTTCCTGCAACAACGTTGATTCACTACATCATTATGCCTTTCGTTTTGAACAAGGCGTACAAAAGCTGGTCAAATTTACAGCATGTTGTATACCTATAATGGCATATTTACCAATACGATTCAGGTTCAGTGAAGCAAAAGAAAACATCATCCTGTTCATCTTTGCATTGTCAGAGAAAAAAAAAATCCTTCAAGCAGATGTTGTATATGGTATAGAAATTCACTACGGCAATTTAGTTTAGATCATGCTTGTCAACATCACATCAATATGTCTATTGCCATTTTTTATTTATATTTTCCAATAGCACCATGTTTGCATCTCCACAAAAACGCAAAGTCTTAAACACTTGCGAAAATAACCAAGCAAAAAGGAGACAAATTCAACAACCACCATCCAGAGTAGAAGTATCCAATAAAACAGAAAATTTCAACTTCCACACACCAAGAGAAATACCACACTGTCCAAACTTGAGAATCAAACTTCATGCTCTCCATTTGCTAGGCCTTGCCATGAGTTTCCGTATAATCGTCAGAGGCTATCTCTGTCCTGCAATGAATTCACAATCTATGAGATAAGACATGCCCAGCAGATCCAAGGCACCTTTAAATGTTATGTTGCTACGCATGTGCAATACTTAAATGCTTCGAAAGGGTCCAGAAATGAGTTTGCAGACATCGATGCTCGCATACTTGAGGGGACAGGAATTCCCTGATTCTCACAAAGATCTCACTGTTTACTAACTATTTAATGATATTCTTGACCCCATATACAATTACATGCAGTAAATGGAAAGATGGCGATCGAGTTAATTGAGGACTAATAAGACCATGAACTGAGAAACTTACAGTAAGGCACGACCTTCCACCTCTGATTATCTCCCTTGCCCCTTGACCAAAGTACAACGACTGTGCCGTCCTTCACTCCTCCATGTTTCTTGTCGCCGTTGAAGGCATCCAAGTTCAGCTTTATATTGTTCACCATTCTGAATGATCTGAAACCCTGTCCTAGGTCCTTGCTTAATGTCCAAAGAACAGACTGATCCAGCTGGTCCGGGTCATAGCGAGTCAATCGAACCTATCAGCAAAAATGAACATCATCACGTCAATTCATTAACTTCGCGAATCCAAAATCGAAGGGCGACGTTTGAACAAAAGAAGGGGCATCAGAGCAAAAACGGAAACAGAGAGCTGGTGGAGGGATGTTTTCCAGATCATGCAGATGAATAAAATAACAAAGAGGAATTCCTACGACAGATATGTTGAAGAAGGGAAATGAAAAGTATCTTTATCCTTTTTATTAGAGAGAGAGAGAGAAAAAGAGAACCGGCTGAGTTTCTCCAACAGAGTGCTGCAGGGCTTGCCCCGTCGCCTTATTGACAAGAGCAAAGCTGGGGAATCCGTCCTGATCTTTCACCCTTGTGCTGTACTTCTCATCCTTGATCCAGTGCTGCAAATGCAAAATGGATCCCCCACACACACACCCTCTTCATTAGCAGAGAACTCAAAACCCAAAGGGAGCATCAGAACAAACAACCAGGCAAGCCAAATCAGAAGCAAAAGTGTGGCAAGAGCATGCCTGGTAAGGATCATCGGGGTTGGTTGGTGCAAGAACCACAGACCCATCTCTTATAGTCATGGAATACTCGGTCTCAGCTTGGCAGAAAACCCTCACAGTCTGCCCCTGAGGGCTCTCTACAGCCTCCTCTTCTTCCTTCTCATGGCGGTGGATAAAAGGAAACCTGTGATGGCTCTCATGGTGGGTAGTAGCAGAAGGGTATGTTTCAGGAGCGGGACGGCTTTCTTCATGACCAACATGTTCAACTCTTGCGTAGCCCTCAGGGTACGATGATTCATAGGGGGCTGGTGGTGGTGGTGGCTGGGGAAGGTAGCCATAGTCAAAGGGTCCAGTCCCCTGCGGACGGTGGTAGTCTGAATCTATTGGTGGTGGACAAGCAAATTCTGGAGGAGGACCAGAAAATTGAGCAGGAGGAGCAAATTGTGAAGGGGGAGGAGGTCCGTCGTACAGATCCTCACGGCGGGGATCTGGATAACGACGGTACTGTTCTTCTTCTTCCTCCTCTTCCCTTCTGTGATGCTGGTGTCTTCCATGATGACCAAATGGGAACTCCATCGATGACTTCTCTTTTCGAGAGATTGTCTCCTCTCTGTTATGAGATTTAGATAAATGGTATCAGCTTCTTTAATTTGACAGCGTCAATTCTGCGCTATAACGCTTTTAAAAACTTTCTGGGGATGGCAAGATGCTGGTCGGATATTCGTCCTTCCACCGACATACGATGGAGTCCTGCTTCCGGTGTTTGTGTGACCGAGAACTGACAGCCTTCATATCTGGAACGCAAGTGTTTAAGCCGACAGTCTACTTGGATCAGTTTGGCCAACGTCCAGCCGGTCTTTGTAAATGTGGTACTGCAGTAAACTTAGAAGGTGCCATAACTCTTAAAAGAAAAGCAAAATTTGTCCAAACCTGATATACAAATTGAAATCTGTGACTTCTTAAATTTATAATAAATTTTAAAACAATAAAGGTTGTTGGTTTTAAAACTATCACAAAATTCAATTCATGTATTAGCTTCAAATTTTTTTTTTCTTTCATATCTATAAATTTGGATGTCCGAGTTCATATGTGAAGTTGGATTCCAAAAATTGGTCTAAAATTTGATGAACCTGAGAAGCTTTCTTTCAAGCTACTTAACCCACTGTTAAAAGCAATAAAGGTGTAGTAGAACTCAATTGGAGAAATATTATAGAACTCAATTGGAGAAATGTTATTTGTAAAAAATAACTCATTGGTGAGTAAGAGTAGAATTCCATCTTAGTTTAAAAAGAGAGCTGCTTTTGTTTTTGTAGGGTACAAGACCAGCTTGATACCTTGGAGTGTCGTTTTTACCGCACTTCAACTTGCACATCAGTCCTCTATTTATATTGCAGAAAACTGACCACCTACCAAGCTTTACCTCATTGTTGCACCAGTCTCCTCAAAACATACTCAAAGTAACTATGTTATGATGTTTTACATATAAAACATATATAAGGAATACGAATAACTCAAACAATATCAACGTAAGAAATATCATTTGTAAACACATCGAGTCACTCCTATGGGTCTAACTCCTGTTATGATGTTTTGCATATATAAGGAATATAAAGAACTTGAAGGATATCAACCTAAGGAATATCATTTGTAGACACATGATCATTTACATAGGTCTAACGTTTTGCTTCGTGATGTATTTATATGTATTGTCTATGTTTGTTTACTTAGTAGTACCTTCATAAAGTGTTCTGAAAATCTATTTACGTAACAAAGCAGCAAGTGATAAAAGGAGAATGTACAGGATGTCATATTGAAAACAACCCCACCATTCTGTTGTATCAACTTTTTTAGGCTGTTGTCATGGAAGACTTAGTTGTTAGACTTAATTTTCAATTTTTTTTTTAAAAAAAAAATCTATGACAAAGAAAATATCACTAAGGGCTAAGACTGTTAGTTGACAAACTTATGAATCAGACTTAGATGGCAGATGGCTGGGTTACCAAGTTTGCAAGTTCACTCACTAACTTGGCTAGGTCATAAATTTTCATAGTGCATTTTTACTACAAACAGATTAAGAAAGCAAGTCTGTGAAGGCTTCATGTTCAGTTTTCTCCTCATCTAAAATTAAATGACATGTAATATGAGTATTTATGTGTATGTTTAGTAGAGCTAGTAGTTGGATGTCTAACAAGTCAATGACTTTGGGGAAGACAACCTAAATGTACACCTATTCTCAGTTTTCTTTTAATTAACAAGTTCATGAGAGCTGACACAGATACAAGTTTACAATAGAAAAAAAAAATCATTTTCACATATATATATATATATATATATATATATTATAATTTACAAAACACCAAATTTCAGTTTTCAATTATATAAGAAAAAGAAGAACACGTAATTAGTTGACGATCCCACCCGACTCGAGCATGTCATGATTTGTAACCCAGTACATGAACGATCCTACCCGACTCAGGCAACTTAGAAATCGGATCAGCTGACTTTGTCAAAAGATATTTTTTATGTTTAATTAATAAAGTTGCCTCAACCAACGATCAATGATTTTGAGTGTTTGGGCACACAAGGTAGTTGGCTGGTAGCAGCATGCTAGCAACCAGTGTTTGGACGAGACAAAGACATCTATTACATCAGTTGCTTCCCACAAATTGAACTTTCTGTTAGGTATCTCTCCCCTTCCTGGAAAATTTAAACAAAAAGACGCATAAGATTTATAATGAAATGATGAAACCACACCTAACGTTTATCTGCCTGTTTTATGTGACATGTATTTTACTTCAAGCTACCAACCAAGAACTTATCATACACTGTTCATTTTAAAAAGTGTTTCGAATTCTTAATACTTTTTATTTATTTTTAAAGATTAATAATATTTTTTACCGACACAAATTGATCGTCGGCAGCTTGGCTGATTTAATTTGATTTCTTGTTTTTCACAACACCATTGACACCACCAAGTTGGCTTCGCGTTAGTAAATCGTTTCCATCCCGTTGCTCGGGGAAAACGGGTGAAGTGAGGGAAAAGTGAGAAATATCAAGAGAAAACTAGAAACCACAGAGAAGGTGAAAATTTCCTTAATTGATTTCAATTAAACCGTCATAAAGGAAATGCGTGCAATTATTTATAGACGAAAAAATCATCATTTAGCTTCCTCACTGGTAAAAGTTCAATTGGTTATCCATTAATCCTGATAAAAGTCGATGTCATATAATTATTAAAACTAAGAAGCTTCTTATTTAGATAATCTATGTCTCACTTGCACTCTGCATCAGAGAGAGAGAGAGAGAGAGAGAGAGAGAGAGAGTCAAATGCACACAAAGAATGCTTAGTTTTACTTTGAACAATCGACCCATCCCACCCCTCTTAGGGCAATACAGAAAATATCTTCTTGCCATGAATTCAATCGCATTACTCTATCAAGGCAGGCTCTTTCGAGCGCATCAGTTACTGCAATACTTCAAGACAAAAAGAATAGTTAATGGATCAAGAAGTCCCTCCAGCTCAGTCTTGCGAGTAAAGCAGTTACTACACCAGATAACTGCTGCATCCCCATTATAAATAAATTCACAGCTTTTGACTGTTGTGCATTTCAAGGTCACCTTCCCTGCAGGCCGCTGCATGTTGGTCAATGATGGAGCCACATTTTCAATCATAAGGATGCATATTCGATCGGTATTGGCAATCAGCTATCAAGTTCACCACAGAATGACAAAAGCCAAATCTGCAATCTTTTCAATCTCCCGAAAATGATTAGTATAAACCAGTGAACTTCATATTCATCATCAGGACACTGCGCCCGAGCAATTATAAATCATACTTGAATTACTCCATCCATTTACAGCTTCCAATCTACATGACTGTTGGACCATCAGTTCAAACGTAGATGGTTTTTCCCATGGTACCAGAGAAAATTTATCACCACACTCTTCCATTGCTTCAACCATTAACTGCCAAATTAAGGCACCGGCACCAGATAATTTCTTCTTTGCAGACTCATACGTCTTATCGTACATAATTTTCAAAAAGGCATCAAGACCATGCGATCCAGGTGCAGATGATCCAATCTCTGTAAACAGAACTGGCTTTTTCAATACTTTATCCCCATCAGTCACGTGAGAATCCACCCATTGTGCAAGATACTTCACTTTTTCTTCCAGTGTTGCATTTGGTATCCTACAAGGAAATGGAGAATCAATTTGCTTAAACTGAGAATGATAGAAAAATGTCGAAATTCAGCTCTGCAATTTAAGATGGGCTGCTTACTAACCAGCTATCTGGATATGCATGAACGGAGGCAAAATCAATATTTTCTGAAAGTGAGTTCTGAATAAAGTCTGATCCAAGGTCAGCTGCCCATTCCCCAGGATTATTCAGCAATTTTTCAGGTGTTGTATGACCATAAAATCCTTCGATCCCAACAGTGACTAGATGCTTCTGGTCCAAATGTTTGACGTATGATGCCATCTCATTAATCCAAGCCTTGTTGTTGGACAGTGGGAGAGGCATTGTCAGTAAAACAAGAAGATACCAGAGCCTATAAGAAACGTAGGAAATCGACAGAGTGCTACCTGAAGAATTGGACCGGATGAGTTGGATCCACGTGGCTCGTTCATGAGTTCCCAGGCAAATATGACAGGATCATCATAATACTTGACTCCACTGTAATAGTTCTTTCTGGTCACAATTGACTGCACAATGTAATTGGGAAACAAAACCTTTCAGTCCTTTCATGAGTTCCCAGATCAATATTCTTTGATTTTTCCATTCTATCTATTGCAACTCATTGTGTCGATTAATTTCTTGGACAACGCAAGGTATAGTAACTGAAAAAATTTTTAACCAGATGATGCCTAGATCAACGAAGAAGCCTTAGCCTCTAAGACAACTAGACTGATGAAATAGAAAGCAAAAAAGTCTCTACAGCCTCAGATATAACTTCTTAAAACCGGTAATAGATTAGCAAGCAAGATAAAAGGGACACGAAGATAAAAGGGACACGAAAATACGTACAAAAGTTCACGCGTTACTGATTGTTCAAAGAACTGACTTACTCCAGAAAAGTAGTCAAGAAATCAGGCCTCCTTCCATCATGCACATGGAAGACAGAGGTTAATTCCCAAAAGGTGATACCCATACAGGCATACCTGACATAATTCCTGTTTTCATTTTTTATCTGTATTTGGTTGGAGGTAAAAATGAGTTTTCGTACATTAGACTTGACTTCAACATAAAGCATGTTAATGAGACCAAATGAAGCCCGAGAATCTTCTATCCGTTTAGACAAGCTTCAATTTGGTCTGAAACTCGGAATTGCATCAGAGGATGATAAAAAAAAACATGGATTAGTTCTGTAACTATTTGAATTCAGTCATTTTCGTTACATATTAAACTGCATACACGATTCTGAAAGCTCATTGCTAACAAGCACGTCCTAAATGTTAAACCAGGTACGGTATATTGGTAATTTGGTGATGGAAGAAGTTCCTGAAATTCTATGTCACAGTGCTTAGGAACTGACCAAAACAGAAACGGTGAAACCCCACAAGCACTCTTGAGTATCAAGTTTACTTTAGTTCTTTAGTGTCAAACCAAACATCATAGAGGAATGAGAATTAACCTTAACATAGGCTTTATAGTAGGATTTGATGGTTGGATGGGAGAAAAATGAATCTGTTGTCTCTGAGACATTAACACCAGCATCCTCTGCCCACTTTACATATTGAGCCTTCCCACCAAATGGGTCAAGATTGTTCACCAGGCTAAGGATAAGCCGCACACCGTATTTCCCAGCTTCCACCAAGACAAAGTCCAAAGCCTGCAGTAAGGAACAGTTGACATGAAATGTAAAATGCGCAGAAGACTCAGAAACAAATCCATCCATTTGTGTCGGATGGCGTAAATCTGGCTAGAGTCATGCGCAATTTTTTGGGCACTGTGACTGCAGCATGCAGAACGGATCCGTGGAGAGGAAAGAAGGAAAAAAAAAATGAAGGGAGGAGAGAAAAAGAAAGAGAGAGAAAAAAAGGAAGGATGAAAAACCCAGTCAGGTCTCCATCCATACTATCTGGGCAGCTCTGATTTCTATTCAGATGATACTCATACATGTTGCCTGAATCAGAGCATAGCGCATAGCTGCATTTAAGACAGTCTTTTATCAGTATATACTCTAGGATTGTGTTATCTTCTATAAAAGCATGATTTAAAAAGTACTTGAAAATGTACAGATCTCTGAGATGTTGCTTCTTGAAATTTCTCAAATGCCCATTTGCATTATAACCGGATATTGGGATAAAGAATTCTTGCTAAACTAATAGCGCAAATCGTCTATGTCTTCAAATTTCCTAAAAAAAGCCAAAAAAAAAGAGACAAAACTAAACCACCAAATTCCACTATAATCTACGTGGGTACAGCCCTCCCGCTTTAGGATCTTACACCAAACATCATCTTTAACGTATATTTACAAAATTAGTCAAGTGACACAGACAGAGGGTTTAAAATTCAACAAGTTCAAAAAGCAAGGCATTATAGTTCGTCTAGGACAGCTCGAAGATATTCCAGAACACCAAACCAAAGGCAACTTTCTGTATGGAAAACAATAAATAGACATCTTCACAAACTTAGTCGAAGGTGTTCGAGAATCAAACACGGTAGAAAGCAGAATTTCTATTTGATGGGAATGCAAACCACCATAAGTTACGTTACTTCACTCTCTGCAGCCTCTTACGCTTCATGGCAGGGATCATGTTCTGGCAAAGAAGACTCACACAACGTCTTGAACACGACCCGCTTATCCACAGCATCCAAAGCCTGATGCCTATCCATCTAATCGAATTTGATGCCTATCCAGTTATCAGTCGGGGTTTGTATCAATGGATGACAACCAATATTGAGTCCTGGAATCGATCCTACGCCTGCTGCAGACCGTCACTGCCAACACCCGGCAGTCCACCAGGCAACTGAGGAGGAATATTTTCTGCTCGACGGGGACAAACTTGTGATAACGCGAAAAAAACCCATTTTCCGTCCTTTTGAGTCTTCGGCCCCACAAGCCTCGCTCTACCAACAAAGCTACGCGTACTCACCGGTTGGTCATTTCTGCCCCAAGAAAATATTCAAATGACATTCATAGATTCCAGAGAAAGAGGGGAGACGAATACCCGAAACACCCTCTCATCGAAGTGGCCGGGGGAGATCTGGAGGGCGTCGGTCCCGCCGTCGCTGAAGGCCCACGTCCGACAGACGGCCATTCCCATCTCCGCCCCCCTCCTCAGCATCCGCGACACCCTCGGCCGCGTCGACCCCCAGATGCTCTGCTGCATCAGCCAGTAGGAGTTCCATCCGTTCACGTAGAGCGGAGCGCGGGAGCGTGGAATTGCAGACGGCGAAGACGAAGCGTCCACTCCTGCTCCTCCTCCCTCCGTCTTCAGAACGAAATGGGTGCCATTCACCCCAACGAAGCCGGAGATGATAGTCCTCCCGCCGGATCCCCACCGCCAGGGGGGGAGGGCGGGGACTAAGAACGGGAGGCGATCCCCGAAATTGAGGTATAGGAGCAGCAGCAGCAGCCCCAATCCCGCTGCAGGACCCGCAAATGCCCTCCTCCTCTCTCTCATCTTCTCCTCCCCACCCCACCCCCTCCCTCTCCCTCTCTCTTAATTTTCGTCTGCCATTATTGGTCTCTGCGATGAACTGGTTGAATTTACTTTCATAGCCTCCATTGCTCTACGACGAGTCGACCGACTGCTTTGCGGCCGTCAATGTTTAAGCACCGCTCGAACGTTTGAAAAAAGCCACTTGTAAACGTATGAACCGCAGCTTCTTTCCTGCTTTTGCCCCACTCGACCTGCCATTTGTTTTACTGTCAACTCATAGCCAGCTCCTCTGCTAAAGCGTGCTATGCTCTAGGCAGAATTAGAAAGAAACAATTCATACCATGTTCACAAGTTGCAATTAAATTGACAGAAATGAACAGTGTCTTGCTTGATGTAACATTTCTCCAGAAGTAGTTCCAACCAAAAATTGATCTCTCAATCAGATGATTGTCCGACAAGCAATCAGGATCATAACTTTAGAGCTGGAAGATGGAGATCGGCACTTAATATTGCACGAACATTAACTAAATCTGTTCTTGCTTCTCTACTTAATATTAAGGCAATCTGTTCTTGCTTCTTGCACTTGTGCACAGCCTGTCTGTACATGAGTATTTTGCTAACTACGTGTGTGAAGATTAACGGGCAGTGAAGGAACAGAACAGGACATTTGGTTATTCAAGTTTCAGCCCGGGGCTTTTGGTTTTTCTTCATTTTCATATCTATAATTTTGGACTTTCTCATTTCCTTGGTTGGTGTAAACCCGAAAGCAACTCAAATTGGAGTTGGATATATGTTTGGTATTGTATTTATTTCTAGTTCATCTGGATCCAAATCCAGTCATTAATTCGGATCCGCTCACACCCTGCTGCCGACATCAACATATGTCATGTGGCCACTCCGTCTGGCATTGCTAGCAAGAAATACCTGCAGAAATGTAAGCTCAGTTGTCAGATCTGTTTTACGCTTTACCATATCTGATTATTACCTCATGTTTAATCGCTCGGATTTGGATAAGTTATGTAATGTTTGAATCAAACCTTAGATTTACAATCCTAATATGATCCTGATCCAAATTGTGTTTTCACGTATGGATCTGGAACCGACAATTAGAGATACAATTGAATCCCAACAACATTATGAAATGTTCAGAACTAATGAATGGATGTTGAATGCATGATATTTATTTAAAAAAAAAAAAACTAAATCCAAACTCAGTCATATTGAAAACAAAGTCCAACTTTGAACCCAATTGTATATTGAGTTTGAATATGATTTGATTTCTTCAATTTTTCTTTTCCTTTTTTTCTCATATCAAATACTTTTGAAGTAGTTGAGTGGAAATTCAATTCAATTAAAGTCTGATCCATTGACATCCTCCCTAATCTCTATCCGAATTCTTTGGGTAACGGAAGTTATGGCTCTGGAATGTAAGAGAAATCCATCTCCCAATTCTTCTTATCCATCATTTTTTCTTCATGTACTTAAAAAAGGCCTAGTTGGCACTTTGTTAAATATAAACAAAATAGCGTTCTTATAAAGCCCTTAAACGTGGTTCGCGGGGATCATGGCTTCATTCAAAATTGAAAAATGTTAATTTTGTCAACAGATTTAGATCTTACTGCACTTCCACGTCCACTGATTTAATAGTGAATTTTCAAGTTTGAAAGTTGAAGATTAAAATGTGTACTTAAAACTGATTGGAAAAAAAAAATGAACTTTAAAAGCGCGATTTTATTCCATTCTGCCTTCTTTTTATTAGGGGGTGACTCAAATGAAGTTGATATCTTCTTGTAATTCGAATACTGAAGGATCTGATTCAGATTTGTCAATTTGAAAAGTGCCCAGATTTGGATTGATTTTTAGAGAACTAATTCACATCATATTTTGTTAGTATTCAAATCAAAGTCCTATGAGAATAAACTTTTCACGTGCTGGGGACCCTTTCATTCAACTTTGGTTCGGATATAGTAGTAGTGCGCACATTTACTTTTGAACGGAATGCAACTCTAACTTGATAGCCTTTATTTGAATCAAATCTGATGCAAATGGCCCGGATTGAGATTTGGATCTGAAAGGATCCAAGCCGTTTCAAGCCTTTCACACCCTACATTTTTCAGAAAAATCTTATCAAATCTAGTTCTAAACATTGCTGTAAAAAAATCGACCCATTGAATTAAATTAACGGTAAATCAATTCAATTTAAATTTGGCACAACCTAATTTATCAAATCTGAATCCGCCGATTGGATTTACGAAGCCAACAAGTCAACACCACTCATCTATCGGATCTGTGGTACTCTATCCGAACAAATGCCCCAATGACTTTTCCTACCAATAACCATTCAGAAAGACCAGAGACAGAGAGAGAACCCCCTCCTTTCTCTCTCCGCCGTCCCTCTGCCCAATGAAGCTCCTCTATGGAGTCCACTTCTGCTGACCCAACAGAGCTCTTCATCATCTTCTCCTTCCTCTGGTACCCAGTAAACCCCTAAAAGTCTACGCTTCAGAAGCTTTGGAAATGCCGGGTCCGGGGCCTCACCTGGTGTACAGTCTTGGAGTGGGCACCGGACTCATGCACCTCTCTGGCGGTTGGTTCAGCCCTCACCACTGTCTCGTCTACGCCCTCAACTCCTTCCTCGGCCCCGACCTAGGCTCCTTCTCCGAATGGCTCACCTCCTCCCTCGGCGCCGGCGAGGACGTCGGCTCCTCCCTCATGGATTTCCTCCACCATCCCTTCTACTACGTCCTCATCCTCGGCGTTCCACTTGCGTTTTTCTACGGCTGGCTCTCCAAAGTTGCCCTTCAGAGGGGCGTCCTGGGCACGATTTCTGGGGTGAGTGAGCGGATGAGTACTAGCAATTCATGGAAATTTGAAAGCACGTGCATTTATTTTTAGTCGACTCAGGGGGGCAATTGCGAGTAGGAGTTTGAATTGGGTATCATGAGTTTGGTCTTTTTTTATTTGTTTCCAAACTTGGTTGTCTGATTCTTTCTTTTTTACTTGGGATCATCCAAAGGAATACGGTGGTTTAGTTTCCAGACTTGGTGGTAATTGCGGGGAAGTTGAGTTTGGTAGTTGGCAATGAGGGACGATGTTTAGTTTGTCTACGCTAAATTTGATGGCAATCGGGTTTTTGTCATCTTTTTTTTTTTTAATGAGGAACGACTGGACAGGTTGAAGCATTTCATGTTGCAAATTTTCATTAAAAGAAACTGCATTTTAGTTCATACGGTGGACTTTTCATAATTCTGTGATATGGTTTCTGGTTGTATTTGGTGCTTGAATATTTGTCTTGGGTGCGTGCTTCACTATATGTGCTGAGTTGGTTGATAAGACGAGGCTTGTGTAGCCCAGTGGGAAAAAAGGGGAAAAATTGATCTGCACAGATTGTCCAATAGATCTGATTTTCGTCCACTTTTTTCCCTCTACAATTTGGTTCCATCCAAAATAGTCTTCTTCATAGAAGTACAGTTCGTTCCAATGTCGCCCTTTGCAGCATTAGTCGTCTAACCATAACTTCCCCGATTGCAGATGCCTCTTAAAAGAAGGCAGTGCTTATTCTTGGTGGCTGCAGGATCATTTTCGCATTTTTTCTTAGACCACCTATTTGAGGTAGGTATTTTATTTTATTACAATTTTGTTATTTTGGACAAGGGTACTCTCTATGATTGTTCATATCATCTTGCTTCTGTTCCTTGATAAGTGATTACTAATTGCTACTAGTTGTTGTGGTTATCTACTCGTACCCTTGAACTTGTTCTTTTCTTTGTCTAAAATTTTATGGTGCCAGTTCTAAATCTATGAGAAGCTTCATAGAAGGCAGAGTCTTCTGTCTAAGTTGTGATTTAAATAATGTTGATGTCATTATTGGTTTCTTCTTTCAGTTGTTAATCCTGCATTTATCTCGAATGGTGGAAAAATATGACCCTCACTGTGTTCTTTATTCTCGTTATTGTTGATGTCAAAACATTACGGATCTCAGCATGGGGGATGTGGCTTCATCTAAAAGTTCTGTATACTTGATATTGCCTGTAGAGAATTGGAAAATGTTAAACAAAAAGCTGCTTTTTGATAGAATAACCTATTAAACAGGAAGCTAGATAAATGCAGCGACGTTTAATTAGTACTAGAAACCTAAACTTAGTTTGGGGTGGGAGAAGTAGTACATGCCATATTATAGCGTTGGTCACTGAGTCACAGGTCAGAGAAACTGACAGCTGCTCTGACTTGAGGCTACATCGACCAATATTTAATAAAAGCCACTTACTTTTTGAATGCATGAACACACTCAGGTTCTGAAGTGTCTTATTAACTGCTTGCTTATGGAAATCTACATCACCACAAGAGATGTTTACCACCATTTCCTTTACCAAGGTTATATATATGTTGATTAGTGCAATTGAAAGACTGTCTTGCCCTTAATCTCATTTCTCTCTCTCTCTCCCCCTCCCTCCTTCTTTCTCTTTTGGTGGTAACTGTTTGCTGTCATGGCTGCACCCTAGGCTTTAGTGGTTCCATGAGATCTGAACATGCAAAGGAGTGCAAAGGAAAACAAATGACTTGCATTGATTGGAGGAAGTGAAAAAAAAAAAAGAAAAAGGAAAAGAATGTGTCAACATGTCAAGGTGATTTAATAGAAGGAAACTCATACTTTCACATCTGCAGCACCGGGGCAACTCCTGCATAAAACAAATAAATATATTTTTTACATGCATGGCTTGCAAGCAACATGTCCTAGGACTTATCTGTGTATATAATGAACATCAAGCACGTGCAGCAACTATGCCCTATGCTTACTATAAAAACGTTGCTGGCTACTGAAATCCAGACTTAGTTGTGGAATCTAGTGAATCTCTCTCTGCTCCTTCCCTCATTTGAATATTGATGTTTTCCCGTTGACATTAGATTGCACATTTTGGGCCTGACAGAAGGCTTTATTTCCATTTGGGAATAAGGTGCTTGTCCTCGTTACAGTCCCCTGATGGGAAAGAAAACTCCAGTGATGACAATGTCTCTGGTGGTGAGAGGGGAAGGTGATAGCTTCAAACCTAAACGAGTGAAATAGGGATGAGAAATTATGCTTTTTAACTTTCTAAAGGTTGAAATTGTCTTATAATAAAAAACTCAGTTGAATCTAATGATTTTCATTGTTGGAGCAGCCCTTTGCAATGCATTTATTAACTCAAGCATGTAAATGGAAGATTGTGAAACTTAAGCATCTTTTGTTGTTTGGTAAAAGTCAGGCTTGCTTTTTTCAAATATTTGAAGCAACGTTGTAAAAGGCATATTGTAACATGTATCGGTTGGGCCGACCTATACGTTGCATCGTAATGTATCGTAAATGTAGTGTAGCGTATCGTAACATTAGTTTTTTAATTCAAAAAATACAAAAAAAAGTGAAAAAACAGAAAAAATCAGGAAAAATATATTCCATATAAAAAACACACCTCACATAAAGAATGTTCATGATTCATCATTCATAAGCTATAATATATTAACAGCACATTCAGAAACGAGAAACCATAAATTCAGAATAACATAATAAGCATCAATCACAAGTTTAAAATGTTTTAGATTGTATCACAAGTTCACACCATATAATTCATTATTGCCAAGTACCAAATATCGTGATTATCATCAATCAATGATAATCATCATCATCTTCATATTCATCCTCATTTTGTTTGTTAATTGTTTTAATTTTTAATTTTCAATGCCTTAAAATGGAATGTCTTCATCAACATATGATTAATTTTTTAGAAAACTAGTAAAACCTCCCCCTCCCACAGCTCTTGGAGATGTTTAGAAAGTGGAAGGGAGGAGTTATTTTAAAAAGAAGCACAAAGAACAAGGTTTTTTCAGTTTTGTCCCTGTATCATAAGATATGGGGGCGTATCAGCCGTATCGTATGATATGGCCCCCATATCGCACGATGCGGGCGATACGCCTACGATACACAGGCATATCATGTATCGTAGGCATATCGTATATGTTTCTCGAACCGATACGATACATATCGCATGGTACGGGCATGTGTCGTGTGATATGGATAACACTGATTCGAAGTGTTTCAAACATTCACTGCTGCAATTTGATATGACTCTTTAACTAAATATATGGTTTGAATTGCATTTACCATGTCAATTTCATGTTAATCTGGAGAAGGACGCTAGATGAAGCTCAGTAGCCACATTTTGAGGAGCAGAAATATTCACCGGAGATATTCTAACAAGCACTAGAAGTATCCACAGTTCATATAACCAGACGTTGCGTTACCTAACAAAATTTGGACTCCATATGCTTTATTTTCTGAAAAAATGTAAATTGTGGTTGCAATTTGCAAAAAATAATTGAGTATATAATTTATGACATCAAACCAAATTCATCGTGTTCTTTTTTCTGTGGATGATGCTTTTCCATGCAGGAAAATGGACATTCTCCAACATATATGTGGATCCTGAGCACAGGTTGGTGGCAAGAGCGCGCTCCAAATAATCCTGACGCTGTTGTGGTAGTGGGAGTCTTAACCGCTTGCTTGCTGATTGGATTTATTTACATCAACAGGTGACATTTCTTTCTTGTTATATGTGCCACTGTTTGTTCTAATAGAAAACATTTTTTATTTCTTCTCCTCTCCTCTATAATGGGATATCTGCTACACAAACTGTTGACAGCTTTAGCAGATTGCTTTCGTCCTGATATTTTCTTCATTTTTGTGGTTACTATTTATTAATAATGATTTAAAAGCTCCTACTTTGTGTAAAAATTAATTTCTATAAATAAATTGTATTGCTGGTAGTGTGTTCAGATAACTGGTGGTTGTCTGCTGACTCCGCCATAGCACACTGTAAAAGTGAAAGCTAGTTCAAATAATGTATCTACAGTGGTTCTACAATTCACAGTTGCCAATTGTGCTAAACATTAATTCTCAAATAATGTATCTGCAGTGTTTCTACAATTCACAGCTGCCAATTTTGCTAAACATTTATATGTACATACATATTAGTGCAGAGTTTGGTCATCTTTGTTTATGTTTTAGAAACATGTTTACATGGTTATGCCCTTCAGTGCAACCAACAAATTGCAGATTAAAGACGTGCATGGACTGATGCTCATATGTTTTTCTGAAAGAATGTACTGACACTGTATGTAGTATTTGCATGCTTCCCTTGTCTGTGTGGCCCAATCACTATCATAATAACCTTTTGGTTAATTTGGGGGAACAGAACACATGGAGAAAAGCGTAAGACAGAGCGGCAGTAATAGAGAGCGAATATCCAAAATATGAATTCTACGAAAGAAAGTTGTTTGTGTGTGTGTGTGTGTTTTAGTCCGTGATCCACCTCTTAATGCTCGAGATTCTTATGCAGTTCACATTTTCCGGAAGGCATGATATCATGACTGCCATTTCAAGGTGATGCTTGAGGCAATTTTACCTCTCAAAAAAAAAAGACCTCGAAGGGAGGCAGATGGAAGCTCCTATTGGTTGTGGATGATGGATCTTTGTGATTTAATGGAATAGCCGGCCTATTAGTAGTGTACCTCCAAAATTAAGAAGAAACTACTCGAAACAACATTATAGGTTGTTGAAGCTTGTAGAATCTAGATATAGATTTCCCTTAGGGGGCGTTTGATGCACAGGGAAGAATTTAACGTGGTAAATTTTTCTGGAAAATTTTTATGGAAAAAAAAACAGGATGAAATTTAACCCTCTTCCGATTTGAGGGCATGTTTGATGCACAAGAAGAATTTAACCTGACAAATTTAACTATTTTGATGGACAAGGTAAAATGAATGAGAGACTTTTTAGGTGACCATTGAAAGATAACTTTTTAATGGAACATCCACGTAACATGTTTAACTACGACAAAACCCAGAAATCATGGAATTCCAAGAGTTCTCAACCATATAGATCATGGAAAATCAGATATAACACTACGAGGCCCTAAAAGAGATCCATGACAGGAGAGCACACATGGAATGCATATTTGGATCTTAGCTTGGTTTATCAATTATAAACATATAACAGATCAGATTGAACTCAAATTGGAAAACTATGGATATTATCTTAATTTATTAAATGTAAAGATAGCGGAATCAATTCAAGCAAACCCTCCAGAAGATTCTTTTGCTGCGTCCAAGCAATACGGAATGCTCTAAAAATCTCGAGGGGCAAGAAAGAAGCTTCGGGAAATCACCGTCTCCCTCCATCGGGTACCTTCTAGTTCTCTCTGTAACCTCTCTGATTCCCTTATAAATTGGGCCGATGCACTTGTGGTTCCCCCATCAACAATCGCTCCATCAAACCCCAAGAGCAAGAAACAAACCGCGATCGCGCTCTCGAATCTCCATTTGCAGACGCAGAAACCAATTCCGCACCACCAAGAAGGGGAAAAGCAAAAGGTGTAGGAAAATGGATGTGGTGATGGTGGAGCAGCCGCTGCTATCGACGCTCAACCAGCTGATGAGCGTCCCGAAGGAGATGGAGAAGCTGCTGAATGCGCCCACCCGCTGCTACGTGCGCGACACCAAGGCCATGGCCTCGACGCCTGCCGACGTCAAGGATTACCCTTCCTCCTACGTCTTCGTCCTCGACATGCCGGGGCTCAAATCCGGCGACATCAGGGTCCAGATCAAGGAGGACCGGCGATTGAAGCTCTGATGCGACGGCGGACCGGCGATGGTGAGTGCGGAGCGACAGTGGACCGGCGATGGTGAGAGCGGCCTCTGGTGCGACAGTGAGAAGGCGAGCTGTGAGGGGGGAGGGTGTCGAGCGTTGGTCTTTCGTCGGGGGGAGGGTGTCGAGCGGGTGAAATTCCACCCGCTTCTTTTTGCAGAAAACGGGGTGAATTTCACCCCGTTTGATGCATTTTTAGTCGGGCGGGTGAAATTTCACCCGCCCGTACCATTTTTTACCTCTTTTCCACTTTCAACCGGGCAATCAAACGCCCCCTTACTGATGCCATTGGAAACGGTCTAGGAAAGAAACCAGTCATTATTCACACTTGATGGCTTCTAAGCTGAACTTCTAGTTTTTCTATAACACAGATAGTCATTTACCATCTTGTCTTGAAAAGCATACCAAAATTCTATGTACTTGAGTTTAATTTTATATTTAGAAATTAGAACTATCTATATTTTGAGAATTTTATGTTGCAGTTTTCATTTTGTTTGAGAAAGAGCTTCAATTATCTAGGGGTCTTCAGTCTTTTGCAAATGTTTCTGTAAGTCATAATTGTCGCCTTAGCTTCTAGGTCAATAAATGAATTAGCCGTACCTCAGCTTCTAGGTCATGAAGTGAATTAGGCTTGAATTTTATCTTTATTCCACGTGAGTTAAGCCTATTGAGTACGTAATACATAACCTTTTTTTTTCCTAAAATAATTGGCTATTGCAATCTCTAATTGTGCTATAGGCTATAGCTGAAGATGTGCAACATGTTTCATTTGGTCAGACAAATCATCTGGCATTATTGAAAGGCCTCATAATTGCAGCCACCAAAATTCTTAGCGTTCTCCTCTCTGACCTATTTTTTGATAGGATTGGTTTGTGCCATTTACTTTCGATGTTTTAGTACATTGTCCATGGCTTACTTGTTGGACATGCTTGAGAACGTTTTCAGTATTGGGTTTTGCAATTTTTTGACTCCTAATAGTCAATTGACGTCAAGTGCCTGTTTAAACAATATTTGAGAGTTAATGGCATTTTCAATTCTCTTGTTTCTGATATTGTAATAAATTTGGATCTACTTTTTATCTTGATATCGAATTTTTTGTAAGACCAAGCAAAATTGGAAAAAATTGTTAAAAATGATTACCCATTACTGTCACGATCTCCCTAATCTTGAATTTATTTGTGGATTGCTCTTTCACTTTACCGTATATTTTGAATTAGATTCTATAAAACTTCACTTCATTAATCTACATTTATTTCTTTACTATGGCAGCACGTGTTCTGGAAAATCTTTGGTGAACCAAACTAGTCGGTCTGTAAAACTTATTGTAGTTATCGTACTTCTGTATTGCCTGTGGTGCTCAAGTCAATTATACTGGAGAAATCCTCCTCAGCCACCTGTAGGGGAAGAGGCAGATCTTGGAGTATTTGTCTTTCTTGGTGTTTACTTCTTCCTCCCACATGTCTTATGTATTGCTTCGATAGACCAGAAAGAACATCTTGAGCTGGGAGAGCAGCTGCCAATATGATCAAACCTGCTGCTTCCTTGAAGCACTTGAGTTGGATGAGTTTTGTTTCCTGCACCATGTTCATGTGATTCAGTGCCTATGAGAAGACAGCTGCAAGTTGATGACTCTGAATTCTTCATTTGGCTCCTTTTATAGTAGATCACCGCTACGTAAATCCTTCAACTAGTCATTGTCAAAGTAAATTGCAAAAATTGTGTCAACTAACACCCGTTTGTTGGATCGCACCGGGTGAGTTTGTCCACCTGTTGTACTACTACACTTTCTTCTTTTTTATGAGGCTAGTTACAGACGCAGAGGGAGAAATTTATAGGGTTTTTGTTGAAACAAATGTATCTAGTTTTCTTTCTTTGGTGTGAAAATGCAGAAAACGGTTGTACCATTATGTATCCGTTGTTTGTTACTTGCAGTCTTGCAGATAACTGTAAGACTTATTGAAAATCCTCATATTACTCCTTGGTGTGAAACATGCAGGTCTTTCTTGGTCATGCAAGTCTAGCGTTTGTTTTTTTCATTGAAACTGCAACAGGGCAATTATCTCATGCTCAGTTGTCTCGAATTTGAACTCGCAAGAGTTAAAAAAGAATTGGTATTTAAATATCTTTCGCCCCATGATAAGGGAATGAATGAATTTATTAGACATGCACTTTCTTTTGTCCCCCTTCGATGAAGAACCATCTTAGGATCACACCACTTGCTAGGCTTGCTCATTACTAGGATTCGTCTGTACGATGTAAAACCATGGTGACTTTTGATCACGGTGCCTTCTCCTTCCACTCAATGGCCCTTTAGTTTAGTGTAGAGTTCAACGCAAAAATGTTCAACACCGCGTTCGCATTGATATCATATTAATCGCGAATTTCGCTTTGATGCAGTTCTGTATGGTACTTTGATATGAAAGACCAAGGGTTCTCTGTGTCGCATAGTGAACTTTGAAGAATATTCTTCCCAGTGCTGAAGTTTATGATATGATTAAATGTTGAAGGTGCTAAGCGTTTGTTCTACGATAGATACGTTGTATGCCAAGAGTGATTAAGGGAGAGGAAATTAGCGCGAAACACTTGAAAGAATACAGTTTTTTGGAACTGATCTCTCACTCAGTTTCACAAGATCCATAGCCCTGTTATTGATCGAGTTCACTCATAAGACAATTCAAATTGTATCCATTAAAGGACCTGTCATTTATTCACGGCGCATGCAGATGACGACGACAACAACAATTGTGGAGTTAATCCCTCAATTTCCCACCCCCGGAACCTTCCATGGAGGTTCATTGTCCCATGGATGGTCGCCGTGGGACCAGTCGCTGCACATGTCGGTGCACCAGTCGAGGATGACGAAGTAGTTGACGGGTTGCCTGTTATAGTGCCGCTCTTCGACAACCTGGTCCCAGCAGTCAATGAAGCAGGGCTTAGGAAAGTTTGGTGGCCACTTGAAAGGAGGCCAGGTGAGCTTGGTCACCCGGAGAGGCCACGGGATTGGGCCCCAACCCCAAAGCCAGGCGCTGGCTGGCTGCGCCCCGAAGACCAGCGCCACCACCACAACCGCTACCATCGCCGTCGTCGTCTTCCTCGGAACCGCCATTGTTGACAATCCTCCCCTCTTCTTCTGCTCTCTATCTCCGGAGGAGGTGTGGTTGGTTGACGGCAAGGAGCCTTCCTTTTATAGCTCCTCCAACCCTGTAACCTACGCATCACCTTAACTCCTTTCACGGTTCCTCCACCTCTGTAACTGACGCTCCACCGTAAATTTTCATTTCTTAATTAACCTTCTTTTAACACATGCTATGTTAGCCATTTTTCAGGTAACCATTCTCTTTTTTTCCTTTTCCAAGTTCATGGTCCATTTTCCCTCAACATAAAATATTATGAGGATCTAATAAGCAATAGTGCAAACTTTTTTTGTTCATAAATATCTAGTCGAATCTGGTTTTTTATGCAATCTTTAGGTTCTTTGGGCATGAAGGGCCCATCCCCATATGGTTAAGTTCATGAAAAAAGCACCTGCACACAGACATATTTATGTATTCATGCATTTTTATGTGTCAAGATATAGTTAAAAACTTAAAGGTCCAAATGGTTTCCTTTCCTTAAAAATGGAATTTGAAAATTTAAAAAGGGACGACTCTGAACGGTAGGGACGATTATGAAAGGAACTTTTTGCTGTTTAATGGATTCTTATTGTTCAAAACTTTCAATTAGCAATTAATTCGCTATGAATAGCGTTCAGTGGTTTTTTTTTTTTTTTTTACAGCTTTCGAATGTGCAATTTACTTCTCATCTCTGATCAGCTTTCATCTCAGGCATTAGTAACATCGATCACCACGATTTTTCTCGTTACTGAATTGATTGCTGTTTGATTATGACTGGTAAATGAACATAAATATTCTTTTACTGCTTGGATTTGGATTTAAGATGCAGTTTTGCATCTCAGTCTGTGGAGAAACTGAATGGCGATTAAACTTGAAACAGAAAGAGATTGGATTGCAAGTTTGATTTGGATTACCTTAATTAGACACACATATTCCAATCTAGGGGTGCGTATTGTTTTAATTCATCAAGTGAAAGCTTTTTTCTTTTCTTCTCTTAACTTTAATCAAGGACTTATCTTTGTGATTTTGCTTAAAGTCATTTTCTTTACTACTTCGAGAAGAACAATAAATGGTTTAAATTTTACGCGAGTTGATGTTTTGCGTTTCTTCTTCCTTGCTTTTATTGGTTTCAATTTGGTTCTTTAGATTTAGATCTATTTTCTCAGGTTGGTTCACTTCAAGGGAAAGCATTGAAGAGATTGAACTTTGATCCTTCTTTGCTTGTTGACCTACTGTTTCTGGTTGCTTAGATGCTTTTATTTGTATGAAGTCATGGATTCTTCGTTCGGATATTGGCACTTGGAATTAACAGGCTTCCAAAAACACATGCTTTTGGTTATTGAACTCTTCTACTAAGTCCTACCCTGTCAACTAGATAAAGTTTTTCTTGGCATACATATCACTTATCGCATATATATGTCGAATTTTAAGGGACTTAAAAATTTATCGAGAGGGTTCGCACAGTGGTCATGGCAAAGGCTAGTAGGTGGCTAGTTTTTGTTTCGAATCTCTAGAGTGTCAACTTGGAGGCGAGTGATTGGATGAGAGCTGCGGCTTTCCTCTGGGTAGTAGGATGGAATACTCCTGCTTACTCAAAATTTACCTTAAAATGTAGATAGGAAAAGAAAAAACATGGCTGTCTATATGTGAGGCAACTTGACTTGGGTGGAAAGCTCATATGCACAAGGGAAACTTGAGCTGTGACTATGTCGATTGAACTGATGAGGTTTAGTATGATATATGTAACCTAGATTGTATAGATGAGATTGACATTCAAATCATGGGTTAGTCAAAAGAAAAGAATGCTTTCACGATAGGAGAGTTACAAATCCAAGCACCTAATGTGTGATTTGTTTTGGATCTTTTGGTCCAAACTAATTCTGCTTTACGTGATGGTTTGCAAAAAAGCCGTTCAGGTATGCTAATGGATCAGATTTGAATCAGATATACCCTTAACTGTATCCTCATTTTTTGGTATTCATATATTTAGATTTGAATTCGGCTTCAAATATGAACAAAGAAAAGTCGTATATGAATCCGAATCCAAAATCTGATTTTACAATCTGAACCTGACCTGATTCCTACTTTTATATTCATATCCAAATCGGAATCTGCATTTTGGACTTGGCCGATTTACAAAATCTAAGCACATTAGATATAAGATATTTAAAACAATCCGAATCTGAATTCAATCAGATTTTTATGTGATCTCAACTGAGTCTGATTGGATACAGTGGTTGAGGATCTTAGTAGAAGGTTATATCCTAGACAGATCCAGAATCTCTGGCAGTCCATGGACGGTCCGACTCTCCAGAACATCAATGGCTGAGGGACACCAATATATAAATAAGCAAATGACGAAGCACATGGGTTTATGGAGCAACAACCCGTAAATAAGCAACTTAAGGAAATTGCCCGCACAAGCCCACATGTGTCGAGAACAGGGTCTTCTTTTACATCACGCCCAATCAAACAAGGGACGCCAAGAACAATAGAAATTGTTCTTAGAGTGTTCTTCCAGGCAAAAGGAGTCAAAATCTGATCCATATACATACTAACGTGGATTCTATACGAAGGTCCAAACTCTAGCTGCCAGATTCAACTGCAAATCCCATTTCCCCGGACTACCTTTCTCTCTAAATTTTCGCATCTGTGGCAGATTCTGAGGCAGGTTGCGTCCATATGTGATTTTTTTTATACATTAGAGATATGGATTCAGGTGAGACAAACACGGCATTAGTCATTTCAAGAATACCAAATTCAGGCAGAATTTTTTGATTTTGTGTTGGAAAACAGTCCAAATCAAACAACTCCCATTCATGTTTTCAATAACCATACAATTCTAAATGTTGACTTCTTTTTTACTCAACTAAATAGATGTGAATGCTGAGAGGGCAAGGGATCAGGGCCTTGACTATGGGAAACCAAGTGTTCAAGTCAAATTATTCTGCCCATTATGCTAGCACCGCATTCAAACTCAATTGCATCAGAAACTTACACATTTCATCCGTGGATAAGTTTGATTCAGATGAAAAACTTTGTAAATTATTTCTCCATTCCATCTAAAGGCAGCTTTTGAAGGATTTCTCCCAAAAGTTCAACGCTTATTTATTGACCCTCAAATGTTGAACATTGACTTGTTATCAATGCAAAGTTAGTCAGTTTTTTTGAACACTCACCAGGACATAATGGTCATAAATGTTGGGATATTTTGAGTGAACGGATGTTTGAGAGTAAAGGGAAAATAAGAAAGGGAAGGGAAATGAAAGGATGTTTTAATGTAATTCCAATTCCTTTAAAAATGGAAAAAATGGAGAGATTGAGAAGGAAATGAATAGATGTTTCTTCCAATCTCTTTCTTCTCATTTCCTTCCTCATTTCATTCTCTTTCTTTTCTCATGTATCGGTTCCTTTGTTTATGAGAATCAAACTAAAAACTTGCTTTTCATTCCTTGAAGTCTTAAATTGAGAGATTTTGTAGTTTATTCAACAACATAAAACCTCAATTATATAATAATATGCTTGGCTTTTAGTTCAAGCGACTTGCAAGACAAATTGAGATTTAACTTGTAAATCAGATATCACGATCTCCTTTGCTTGGTAAGTAAAAGAAGTTGGCAAATATGGAATAATCAGAGCATCTTCCCAAGGCATATAATATGACAATGTTGACTTCGATCATCTGCGTTTGTTGTCACTGTCAAACAAGCATTGGCCAAAGGCACGGCTGTTTCAGCAAAGGCTGCTTCTTCAATTATTGACAAAACTTTGTTTGCTGGTGGCTCGTCAGCAACTTATCAAATTGCAGAATGCCCACTCCCAATTGTTAAAGGAATTGCAGAGTCCTCCAATTATTATGGCAAATTTTTCTCTCTGTTTTTGTTTTCTCTGGCTGTTGACTTAAAAGGGCCAGTCCCTCTCAAAATTTCAGATGTTATCCTTTACCGACCTTGAGAACAGAGATTATCCATTAAAGGAACACTCCCCACCAAAAAGGTCAACGCTTCTTCCTTTTTTCCTCCTCTGTTTTTTATGTCTGTTTTTTCGGTGTAAGACTGTTTCAGAACTTGGGTGAACTTATGGTTGTTTTTTTCGTTTCAGAACTTGGGTGAACTTATGGTTGTTTTTTTCGTCTTCGAAAGTAGTAGTTACAATCCAAAGAAGTAGTACTCATGAAAATCAAACTAACGAGTAGTTACAATTCGAAAGTAGTAGTTACAATCCAAAGAAGTAGTACTCATGAAAATCAAACTAACGAGTAGTTACAATCCAAAGAAGTAGTACCCATAAAAATCGAACTAACGATTGGACTTTCACTGACCCATCAGCCCGGTCATCAACATTATGCTCCTTGGGATAGATATTGGCCACTTGGGTTTACTAAATGGCACCATCACCCTCGAAGTGGGTTGGCGCAACAGCTGGAGGTTAGGGACACTGATAGGTGGCCAATCTTTTGTTCGGATGTAAAAATAAGTCATTTGTATGGAAGAAGTTGTAACACATTAAAAAGAACACTTCCAAGCACTAAAAGCATATCTTAGAAGGGAAGAGTAGGGACTTTCGCCTTCATGCCGTGAGGGCGGAGTTCAACAACTTTCATGATAGATAGATTTTATCTCAAAAGACAGAGAGAGTTGCATGCCAACTACTTCAAATTTAGGCTTCTGCAACGTTACAGGGTTATCTGTCACGACTGTCAACTGAGAAGGAAATGAGCAGTGTTGGTGACGCCATAAGATTTCATGCTTCTACATATTATTTCTCGTTTTAGCTTCAAGCCGCATCCAACTCCTAGTTGGCATGCGACTCGTGATGTAGCTTAAAAAAAAACCAAATTCGTATCATCATTAATATGAACTCCACGACATCAGCAAAATTTGATATAATTTAGGCTCTAGATATATGGATAAAACTGTTGGATCGGGTCCCCTCCATGTGCAGGACCCGACAAAAAAAAAGGATATAAATTATTCAATAATTCAGTTAAGGGAATGTTTACAATCATATTCAATTATATTACAATCGTGCACGAATTCTGTGGGCGAAGCTTGGAAGTTTTCACCGTGTTCAAGATCCGGCGACAACTCCGATTGGTTTAAATAAAAATATGAGAAGAAAGTTCTATCACTACTTCCCTCAAGTCAAACGTATTGAACTTCATAAATAAAGAAAAAGAGAAACGGGAGGTGGGGGTAAGTTAATTCACTCCCTTTCGAAAACACTGCCAAAGCTGCGCTATTTTCAAACACGCTAGAATATATATATATATATATATATATATAATTATAAACTATGAATTTATGAATATATCACAGATGTTAAAATGTCAAATTGGGAAGGATCAAGCTTTTCAATATTATGTCGGGATGTGTTGATAGTTAAAAGCCGTTGCTAATGTGATTTATAATATAATGACGGTTTATAGTGCTTGAATAGATGCATTTAAATTTTAACTATTTAACCATTCAGCAACATGTGATTGTAGAAAAAAATCTTATACTGTTTTACCCTTTCAAAGCCGCAAGTAATTTCTGCTTTTGTCCCAAGGTAGTTGCGATATCCCTTTCAACCTTTCACAAAAGCATTCTGAAATGTATTAATGTTTTATAAAAGCTCCAGCCGACTGCCTTTAATGGCAGCACATGGTCACAGACTTAGTCAGAGACGCTTCCGTCCTCCTCCCGCTCCAACCAAAAGTTTCTGCAAGGAAAAAAAAAAAAATCACTTTTAGAAGGTTTTATATTTTTATTTTTTTAAATTGGCTCATACTGTTTATGACCTTTCTTGGACAATGGGGAACATTTTTCTAGAGTGAGAGATAAAGCTGGGCATCAAAGTCCGTGACTCAGGTCGATCAGAGTTAGGTTTGGCCGATACCCAGCCTAGGCTTGGCCCGACTACCCACAATTAGGGACATGTTCGGCCTGGCCAGTTTGATTATGATAAATAATATATTTTAATATAAAATAATATATAAATATAATTACTTATAATATAATATATATAATTATAAGTATATAATAATAATAATAAATATCCAGTCAATTCGACCAAAAAACTTATGAAGCCAGGCACAGGCCAAGCCGGTACCCAACCTGATGCCCAAGCGTACACGTATTAGGCGCATTTGAACCACGTGAAATTGAAATAAAAGGTCCTTAATCTTAACAGCCTTAGTTCATGTGGTCTGTTGAATTTTAATGTCAATGTCATGTACTTAACAGGAATAATAGATTGAGACATGTTCGTCGATGAATGAATCTGTGGTACAATTATATATTGTTATTGTCGCTAAATGCCTTTTAGTATGAACTGCCAAAGGTTTATTTTCACTATTCTTCATAATTAACATTAAAGGCTCACTCCGCTCCATTATTCAATAACACTTTGTTTTTTTTGTTTAAACAAGATAAAATGACGACGTCTATGACTTGATTGTTGAATGTATGAACAAGCATTGATAATGGCACTATGTTTTCTAAAATAAAATAAAAAAACATCATGCTTTTAAGCATGTATTTGAGAAGTATATATTCCGTGAACACGATGCTTTTTTGAAATCAAACGCTTTCTTGACATTGTTCCTACTTAATGTTTGATAGCAGATCCAAAAAGCTGCTCTATGGAAGATTCTCTGTTTAAATAAATAATGGGTCTCAGTAGCATGGAACTTTTATGTATGCTATATGTAAAAAAAAAAAAAAAAGTATGGATTTGAACTCTCAAAATCTATGGATCTGAGATTCTGGCTGCCAATCTCTCAGATCAGCCAAAATCTCGGATTTGGGATTAAAGAATGCAGCCTTAGGCTTCCAGCTGAAAATTTCTTCCAAGGGTTCATAAGTTTTTAGGGTTTCAAATCTCTGGCTTATTACCATTAAATTACACCAGCTAAGGACTAAGGTCAGTATCATGGTCACGAGTATTTGTGCAATTTCTTCGTCGACTTTGTCTCATCTCTTAGATTTGAATTGCACGTTGTCATGTCCAACCTTTTTGTGGGGGCAGAAATCAATGTAAAAAATCATGACATAGCTCGTAACCTTTTTTTTTGGTGTAGCTGACACATAGATAGAACATAAAGGACATGATTTGATTTTTGGGATGAACACCAGCCGAGTTCGAGTTCGAGTTGTTTGAAAGCCAGACTTGACTTTGAGTTTATTAGCTTGATTTGATTTTTGGGATGAACACGAGCCGAGTTCTAGTTGTTTAAAAGCCAGACTTGAGTTTGAGTTTATTAGCTTGATTTGATTTTTGGGATGAACACGAGTCGAGTTCGAGTTCGAGCTGTTTAAAAGCCAGACTTGAGTATGAGTTTATTAGCTTGAGCTCAACTCATCTCAATAGTGTCCAAGCGCGCAGATCCAAATTTGTAAGCATTAAGTCGTGGTGGCAGAGCAAGAATTTTTCTCCAACACAAGCCACTATATAATTTCCAAAAAATGTTAAGGGGCATAAATTAAAATTTTTAAAAATTAAGTGGTGAAATTTAATTTTGAGCAGCACTCTGATCCATCTCAGTCGGATGAAAATAACCCCACCCCTTTGGAGATAAATTGATCAAAATCTTGAAAAAATGCCAATTTAAAAAATACCTCATCCTTACAGTTTAAAAAACTTTAAAAATTTATATGTAAATCTAAAAAAAAATAGTTTAATATATATATAAAATTTTAGCTCTTGTGAAAAACTATAGTTTTAGTCTGGCCACAAAAATTTTCTACTTCAGCCCAACAACAAAAGAAAGAAGAAAGATGTGATAAATGCTTGTAATTTTTATAAGACGACGAATTTCTGTTCAGGCCGATTCATCCTTTTATTTATTTTAGGCAACGCTATTTGTATCAATCGTACGGGCTCAAAAAAGTAAGATTCATTTTGTCGAATTAATTTTAATTGACAACAGCAAATCCTCCTTAAAAAGATTTTGTGGTACATAATATAACTTTTATATTTAAGTAAATAATAATTGCCGACTGCTTTTCCCTTCTTCTCCCTTTTTCTGTTGGGTTGAGAAGGCGGGCAGAAATTGGGAACTCCTTCATATCGGGAGACCTTTTCGGTCAAAAAATATTATTTTTATCTTTCGTTTTTTGGGGTATCCAACTCTTTTGGCCTCTCGTTCGGTCTTATCCTCAACTCCAGGAGACCGCTGCCCTGGTCTTTCGCGTTAATTACAGAACTACCGCCCCTTCAAAGCATTTGGCTTCAGTTTTGGATATGGATTTCAGTTCTCAAAGTGGATCGAATCAGTATTTGCTTTGAAGCCTTGAATTAGAGTATATTCTGGACAGGAAAAAATTTGTCATTGAGATGAAAATTTTCTTTCTTTTAATTTAAGGTTTTTTCAATTTAAAGCTTTATTTTGATGACATGAAATAATTTAACGTGGTAAAATTGATATACATAATAGTTGTTTATTAACTGTGTTTTGGTGTACATAATAAAATATATATAAAAAACTATTTTTAGTACTGTTAATACCTAGTTTTTTTTTTTTATTGTTCTCCTCTAATTTCACGTGAAAACAAATAGAATCTCTGACCTCTCAGATTGAACCTTTTTACGAGTTAATTTTTACCATGGTATGGTCGTATGTGGGTAAAGTTTTGCGACGTTTTTCACCCCAGCATCAAACAGGGCCTAAATGGCAAAAATAATTCTCGATTGTGACGACCGGGTCCGTAAAAATCGGGTTTGGATCTATGGATACTTAGATACTCCGTAAAAGCAAAGAATGATCCCAATAATACACTGAAAAGCGAAAAAGCCCAGGGTTTTGGAAAGTTGGTCACTTCCAAAATTATGTTGGATAAAATAACCTGGATATTGGAGTATTTTCTTCCCATCGGAAGGGGGAAAAAAAAAATTATCATTGTTGGGGCATTTCTGCAATAAACTGGAAAAGCGTGCCCTCTTGCACTCCTTGACCTGAGAGTGCCAAAAGATTGAGGATAAACCGTAAGGGTGAGGTGGGACCGGCACGCACTGTTTGCTCTCGACTCGTCTCTCACCCACCCTCCTTCCTTGCTTACCATGTGGCCATGGCCTGTATAAGTACGCCTACTGCGTCTCCCCCACCCCTGAATAATCCGCCATTAAAGTGCTCGCAGAGGCCTCTCTGACACCCCCACCAACACCGGAGGCCACCATGACCATCCGAAACATGTCTTCCCTCTTGTCCATGGCCCTCCGATCGTCCAAATTTGGATCTCTAGGTACGGAGATCCTTTTTTTTCTGCCATGGCCTTTCGGAATGGACAGTTCATCGTTCCCTTTCGTGGTTCTTTGTTTGCAATTATGGTTGTGGCCTTCGTTGTTGGTTGGTTCTGCTACCAGTTGCACAAGTTCTGGTTTTCTGTGTCCCCCACAGTGAATTTATTGCGTTTCCGTGGTAATTGGCCACCCGAAGTTTGCTTTTTCTTATTTGGGGTCTCTGAGATTTTTTGTTGGTTTATCAAGATAACCTTTTTGTTTTTTGGTTTTTTACTAGTCTCAGATATTTCTAGTTATGGCCTTCTTTAGATTAAGCGGCAAAAAGAAGAATTTTTTGATGCTTTTTCTCTCTCTCTTGGATTTTTCTGTTGATTTTTGTGGTTATGTAAGTCTAGAGCTGAGTTGTTAATTAGACGTATACGATCTGATCAGGTATGTTAACTCAGCTCCAAAGAACAAGGTGAATGGATCAGATACTTGTTTTTTCCTCTTCTTTCTTAGAAGATGAAAGACCTGGTTAATTCAGCCAGATTAAAGCCAAAAAACGCCTTTTAAATATTTTAGCGGTCTCAATATTCGTCCTTTTTTTGTTAATCTGGTTTAATACAAATATTAGCTTAATCAGATCTGGTGTTATTAAGAGAACGAGAACGGTAGATATATCTTCTAGAATGTTTAAAGATCAACTCTGAGGAGGAGGTTGATGCCTTGGATTTAGGTGTTGCAGCATTCACGAACTTCGGTGAGTCTATGTTGGTCTTTGGCTGAATTACTTTCAATATTTTACAGTGTTCATGGAGTCAAACGCGTGCAGCCTTTCTGTATGGAAAACTTTAATCTTATTAAAGGTCACCATTGAAGTTTTTCACTACTGGTGAGAGAAGCAAAGACATTGAAACATTTCTGTGGTTCTATTTCCGTTTGTTCAAACTCTCTCTATCAGTCAAAAGGAACCGCAAACAAAACGGAAGAAACAAATAACAGAATACAGATCATGTTTGACGTACACGTGCCTCTCTGCACATGTATTTATGTGTGTGCGAGAGAGAGAGAGAGAGAGAGATAGAATAACTTGGTTGTTCTAAAATGGTGCCCATACGTTTACTTCTGTTGTTGATATTCATCTCTTGCTTTTCTACATTCCGGTCCTTGTATATCTGTTCTCTTAAGTCACTTAGCTTGCTGGGGATCAAAATAATTGAACGGTGAAGGACTGAGATCTCATGAAGAAAGTGATCCCACTTCATGGAAGCGTTTCCCCTCTCACAATGCCAAACGAACTTTTGCTCCGTGAAATGATGTCAGGGTGGAATTTTTCTCGTGCAAATGAGAAAGTGAGGTTCCACCACCACCAGATGTTCTTTTCTTTTTTTCACCTTATCAGCTATGTTCCTCACTGATCAACCTATTGCTTATTATCTAAACTAGCAGTCATGAAGGATTAATTAGCTCTGTTATTAGGAGTGTCAGTTGTTTAATAAGTAGTGAAGGTTGAATATTCTTTTACCATCTCCAGTTTCTTTATGTTTTACTGGAATTAGTTTTTGGCATAATTTTTTGTTCCTGTAATTAAGCATGAAAATGATGACCTTATCATACTCCTTGAACTTGGAGTTTGGCGTTTGTAGCTGTTTACTTGTTTAACAGTTTTATCGTTAATGCTTCTCCAGGAAGGCCTTTTACAAATGCCATCCGAAGTCGTGCATTTGGTACTGCTGCTGCAGCTGAAGAACCAATAGTGCCCCCTGTTCAAGCAAATTTGACACAGCTCCTAATTGATGGTCAATTTGTTGATTCTGCATCAGGTGATTCTTCTACTGCAGAAGTACAGTTTGAAGTGTATCATTAGTAATTGTTTGTCGTTCTTTCTTTTCAATATTGAATTATGGTTTTCCATTTTCTAGCTACAAAAGATTGACTCGTAAGTGTTTCCTTGGTCTCAGGTAAGACGTTTCCCACACTTGACCCTAGAACAGGACAAGTTATTGCACATGTTTCTGAAGGGGATGCAGAAGATATCAACAGGGCTGTAGCTGCAGCTCGCAAGGCATTTGATAAGGGACCTTGGCCAAAAATGACCGCCTATGTAATTATGATATTCTTTCATCTGAACTGCAATCTGAATCTTTCTTAGACTCCCAATATGGTAGTCTTTAGCTCTTAACATATGGGTTACTTGTTTATAACTGGTGGCATTAGGTATTCCAATGTACACTATTCTGATGTTACATTAAATCTTGTTAGAGAAGTCTTATATACCATCAATTTGTGCATGCATTCTTTGTAAGTGTGTTAACAGTTCGGACTGTTTTTTGAAGTATGTCTCCTCCATTTCTTGTGCAGGAAAGGTCACAAGTACTTTACAGATTTGCAGATCTTATTGAAAAGCACAATGATGAACTTGCAGCTCTTGAAACTTGGGATAATGGGAAGCCTTATGAGCAGGCATCCCAAATTGAAGTTCCAATGCTAGTCCGACTTATGCGATACTACGCTGGTAACTCTTTAAGAAATTGAATAATAAAATCTTCCTTAGGACACCAATTAGTTTTGATTGCTACAATGTGTAAAGTGGTATAGACTTAACCATCATGGATTTGCTTCAGGATGGGCAGATAAGATCCATGGTCTCACAGTTCCAGCTGATGGAAGTTACCACGTGCAAACCTTGCATGAACCCATTGGAGTTGCTGGACAGATTATCCCGTGGAACTTTCCACTTCTTATGTATGCTTGGAAGGTCGGACCTGCTTTAGCTTGTGGGAATAGCATTGTACTAAAGACTGCAGAGCAGACGCCTCTCTCTGCTCTTTATGTGTCAAATCTGCTTCTTGAGGTATGATATTATTGAACTGTTCTTTTATTGCTGCTTTTAGTTCATTACTGTAAGTTATTTGGTGTTACATTCTATTACTGTCTAAAACTGTTTTTCTAAACAGAGAGTGCTCTATATGCCGTATTGTCCAAAAGTCTTGTTCTAGAACAAAGTTTATCTAGGAATTCATATGGTAGCTAGAATTTCACTATCCTTAAAAAGGAGAGTTTGTGTAACTTGCATATTTGAATTGCTTCTACGTCATTAAAATTTTCCACCCTTATTCTTCAATATGGCAATTTTATGTTTCAGATCCTTCTAATATTACCCTAAAGATAAGAACTGAGGAAAGGGAAATGACATTTAAAAGTCAGCATACCTTATTATGGGTTGCCCTCTTATATGGCACTGCAAAGTAGATGTGTCTGCTGACACTGTTAATGCATGTACCTTGACGGCGAATTCAGATCAATTTACTCAAATTTTCATATCTAACATATATTGTTATACATAGACTCCTTAACAGGTGAAATGTTTATTATTTTGGTATGCTCTTGGAGTGTCTCATCGTTAAACCATAGATGTATGTTCCAATAATCTTTAGAACAGAACTCCAGCCGCTGATCTTCAATTTGAAATACAGTTTGCAATAACAGAAATAGACCTTTAATTTAGCTTCTCACACCATGACTAAAGGTGCTTGGGTGAGCGTAAAGTTTATGGATATTCAGTATTCATACTGTCGTGTAGTAAAGCACCAGACATAAGCACCAAACATATGTCAAATATATCCGACAAACATTATGTTCAACAATTGGTCAAAACTTAGTTGAAAAATTAAGCAGCATACATGGAAAACGCAAGCTGAAGCATAAGAAAATGGTGACATCATCTATGATTTTCTCCAAGATAATGTCATGTGTAGGTTTGACAATTTCCGATGCTTTCACTCTATCGCTTCCTTTTTGTTTCTTTTGTTTTAGGTAATTTCCATTTGGGTTTTGGTGAACTCCCATGTAACTTCAATAAAGTATACTGATTTGAGTGCCTTAGATGCCCTTGTTCCTTCTTCGTTGTAAGGCTGTCAAGTTTTCATGGATTAAATTAATGAAAGTCATATTTCTTTCTTGGCCTAACCTGAATTTATGATTATTAAGGTTCTTTCTTAAGATATAAATGAATGACGGTTTAGTCTCCTGCTTTCAGAGTAGCTACTAATACTTCAGGAAAGCTTAACAAAAATGGCATGATACTTGACCATCCTTGAGTTAGGCATGAAATCTTGTTGAATTAACACTTGAGTGTCCCACTCCTCATTTTGTTGAGTTAACATCTTACATATTTCTATATTTGACAGGCTGGGCTTCCTCCTGGTGTTCTGAATGTAATTTCTGGGTTTGGACCAACAGCTGGAGCAGCGCTAGCTAGTCACATGGATGTAGATAAGGTACCATCTCTGATGATATATGTTTTAAAATCCATTGGTTCATAAAATGATCTAGCTAGAAATCTGTAGGTCGTTTTCTGTGGCCCTTTTCTTCCAAAAAGGTTATAAGCAAACAAAGTATAAACATGAATTGTTTGCAAGACTATGAAAACTCCACCTTCACTCAGATGCAATTTTATGTCGTTTTTTCTTTCTTTCTTTTTGGCATGGATATAAAGTTTATAAAGTCGTCTCTTACCAATGTTCCAGTTAAACTACTTAGACCTTCTCTAATTTATGTAGTAAAATAATTTTTTTTTTAACATTCTGGAAGAGGACGAACAAAATAACCATAGTACATTAAATTTCAGCATCTTCTAGTTTCTCGTAGGACTTGATTGTGACATCTTTTCTATTGGTTTAGCTGCTTACTTTTACCTACAGTAGATCCTAAGAATGTGGTGCTAGAAGATTCTCCGTTAAGAAAGTATGTGTTCAGACATACCTTTTTTCTTTTCACATTCTGCAAAATCCGTCTTTTAGGTGGGTACCGAAAACACTGCATTGGGTTCGTCAATGGCCTCCTTGACAAAGTAATTTCCAGGAACTATGATTCTCAAGCAGGGAACGACAAAGTTATCCTCCTAAACATACCCTAAGCAATAGAACTATATGGGTATACTGTTATTCTTTCTTCTGCAATAGAATTTTAACCTTCTCCTTTTTTCCTCGCTCCATTTGTCATTTCACAGATAGCCTTCACTGGATCCACTACTACTGGGCAGATTGTGCTTGAGCTAGCAGCAAAAAGCAACCTCAAGTCTGTGACTTTGGAGCTTGGAGGGAAATCACCTTTCATCATATGCGAAGATGCTGACATTGATGAAGCTGTCGAGCTTGCCCATTTTGCTCTGTTTTTTAACCAAGTAAGCTACTGTAGTGCTGGAAGCATGTAAAAGCACCCTCTTAGTGATGGACTAGTTTCATAAATAGTTCCAACATCCCTACAGGGGCAATGCTGCTGTGCTGGATCTCGGACATTTGTGCATGAACGAGTCTATGATGAATTTGTAGAGAAATCTAAAGCTCGAGCTGCCAAGCGTGTGGTTGGCGATCCATTCAAGAAGGGTGTTGAACAAGGGCCTCAGGTAGCATAATGCATACTATAGTGGTTTACTTCCCAATGTTCCTCGTAATGTTTTACCAATGATTTCAAATAAATTAAATATAATATAGAGGAATATTGCACTCGCATATGTATTTCACTTTTTTTTTTAATTATTAACGCTGGATCACCAAATTGCCATTTTTTGAATTTACACTTCGTTGCTGGAAAATGAATTACAGATTGATGTGGAGCAGTTTGAGAAGGTCTTGAGGTACATAAAATCTGGTATTGAACATGGTGCCACTCTGGAAGTAGGGGGTGAAAGGATAGGTGACAAGGGCTACTACATCCAGCCAACAATATTTACCAATGTCGAGGTGTTCCATTGATCACATTCTTGCCTCTAAGACCTTTTGTTACTTCAATGATGAAGAGGGTTAACTAGTTCTGATTTTTTTGCTTTTGAACAGGAAGACATGCCAATCGTGACCGATGAAATTTTTGGTCCAGTGCAAACTATCTTGAAGTTCAAGTAGGCACTGAACTGAGTATTACCCTTTACACTTGGTTTCGTAATTTGGACTTTCTATGTATTGATGTGTTGACTGATTTCAGGGACTTAGATGAGGTGATACATAGAGCAAACAGGACCCCGTATGGGCTGGCTGCAGGTGTGTTCACAAAGAACCTCGACACCGCTAACACCCTTATGCGGGCTCTGAGGGCAGGGTCTATTTGGATCAATTGCTTTGACGTTTTTGATGCTGCAATTCCTTTTGGTGGGTATAAGATGAGTGGTCTTGGTAGGGAGAAGGGGGTTTACAGCTTGAGCAACTACTTGCAAGTCAAGGCTGTTGTGACACCATTGAAGAATCCAGCTTGGCTGTAGTTCTTTGCTTATGCCTTTGATGTGTAGAGGGTTTTTCTGGGGTGACCCGGTGAACTTACTGATGAAGAAATAAGATCAGTAGATTATCCTGTAGAGTTGGCTTCTCTTGCACGAGTCTACTGCTGTGAAAAAGTATATTCTTGTTCTGTGGCATAAATAGTGAAGTAGTGAGGTGCCCTTGGAAATCATAGTTGACCAACTTAAGACTGAACTTCTTTTAGGCTTTTCAAAATGAATAATGTTACGGGAGTACTATTATTTCAATACAAAACAAGACCACAGGCTGACAGCCCTATTCGTTTCCTGCTTCAGCAGACGGATATTAAATCAGAAGACAAACTGTGATTACGAAAACAGAACCTGCGGAGACAAAGGAGAACGCGGGAATTCCCAATTATAACCATTCAGCCGAATAGAGCTAATATTACCTCTCATTGCTCGAGGCCAACGCCTCATTTTCTCTTACAAAGATAGGATGAGGATCTGCTGCATTCTCATTAAGCAACATTTTCATCACATGAGTTCAGCATAATGCCAGGCCTTCTCATCACGAAGATAACCACTCCTGGCCATTGAATACCAGAAACAATCACTATCAATACCTCTCAAACCAGATGCAATTTAATTGCCCATCCTGGCCTAGCCAAGAGTTGCCAAAATGGTTTGAATCCATAATGGAATGGCCTTAGCCACTTGATCCGACCCTTCTGGCGTCCAAATCACTTCCATACATGAGCTATGATGTTCCTAATCTCCACAGCTTCCATGTTACCACGTTAAAACACAACTACAAACAAAGCTTAATTGCTTTGTGGCTGAATCTTCTTCGACTGGAAAATTTCTGACACAGAATCTTTAGAAAGAGTTCTTCTAACCCAAAACCTGTTAACCACACTCCACCAAACTTTCAGAGCAGAGGGGCATGCAAACAGAACACGATGCTGCGTTTCAATATTGTTCTTGCACAATTTACATCTAGAGGCGAGAGAAATATCCATCCTCTCTGCCAGACTTGAGGCCCAAACAAAATCAGCCGAGAATCACCCTTCCAACAGAGTTTATCATTGTCAGGCTCCAAGGAGCCTATCCAAGAAGCTTAAGCATCTCCCCGGATCGCCTTTGTTCTCTTTATAACTTCGCTTCCCTAACAGTCAGACAATTATCAGCTTTACACTGTCCCATAATCAGCACCAGAAATTCTTCTAATTGGAGCTTCTCCCATCAATGTGTCATGTCGAATCCACGCCCAAACTTGGGAATGTGAAGTTGACCCCTCATGACCGCAGACTTTAAGCTCCATGAAAAGATTGCCATAACAACAAAAATAGATAGGGAGATAAAGAATGTCTCTGTCTAAGACCACGCTCACTTTAGAAAAACTGTCCTTCTGATCAGTATGCACATCTGGCTGGGTTTGACGTGAATTCTGTTCAATCTGGACTTAGTCGAGTAAGTGAACAGATTGATCCATCTACCCTTTGGGCATAAAACGCAAAAATCTGCAAATTGACTTTACTGATTTTCAGCAAATTCAGCACCAACAAAAACCTGCATCTTAACTAGATGAAGGCTTCATTTTTTTATGTGAGTTAGATTTCAGCAATTTTGTCCTCTCTCTCTCTCTCTCTCTCTCTCTCTCTATATATATATATATATATATATACATATAACAAAAGAAGACAAATTCTGCCAGCCTGTGAGAAGCCCGAGCATGCAGACAATTAATATGGTCACGATGCATAAAAGGCATGAAAAAACGACAACTATGCATAGCATTCATTTATTAAACTTAGTTGGCATGTCCGTTCTTCATATTTAACTTACAATATGCGATGAGTTTTGTGCTACTCTCCCTGGTCTCTACAATTGGGACCAGCGTGTGAAATTTTCTCTTACTAAAATTCCCCATTAGTGACATAACATGAGGTGCTCGGAGATCAGTGTCCCTTCTTAGAGCTACCATGCTTGGGGAGCGGCGGCATCATGGTGATATCGTTCATCCAGCTATCGTCGGCTCCATCCTCCAAGAAACCCACCTCCCTCTGATACTTGCACTCCGGCGGCATCACCGTGAAACGGTTCGGGTCCTGGCAGTAAGAGTAGGACATGTACTTCTTCCTGGCCCACTCCATCCCCGTCCTCTGCTGGTCCGACAGCCGGACAAAGTCGCCGCCGTTGATCGGGTCGATGCCCGAGCCGTCGCCGCGCCCACTGCACGCCGCCGCCGACTGGGACTGGTTCCAGACACAGCCTACCAGCTCAAGACCCGTGAACGAGGCCACGAATGGTGCGTACTTGTAGTTCACACCGTCCCGGCCGCCGTTTGTGGCCCATTTGGAGCCATCCCATATTGTGGAGCACACGGACATGGGCTTGGCGGCGTAGGCACCGCCGATGCCTTGGCTGTGGTTCACCTCTCTTATTGCTATGTTGTCAACGAAGAACCTGCAATGAGTTTGAGTTTCTTATATCAACGTCCTTCAAATATTGTTGAATCAAAAGATCCAGCACTGTCTCAACAAGTTGTTGCATATATTAAGGCCCACAGCCAGAGCGGTGCTGATGCTTCAAATTTTAAACCTTTCGAGAAAATGGCTCCGAGGCAAGAATATAAGCAATTGGTGGGTGGGTGGGCAATTGCCACACTTGTCTCCGCCACTGACACTTGCTTTGAATCCATGAGAGAGTGGATCATGTGAAGATGCAGAGATGGTACATTCTAAGCTTTTAAGTGTTTGTCACCATGCAGGAAACTCGCAGATTCTGCTCATGTTTCAAAAGTATTGCAATTTATAAATGGAGTGACATTTTCCAAACTTTAATCACCAGAAAAAAATATTTTAAAGTAAAATTCATCGTTTGTTTGAACATTTTTAACCAGTATATATATATATATATATTATGAACATATATTCTACTGTCACAAGCGAAATGCCTTATTACAAATTTGAAAATTCCATTAATAACGTTGCAATAATAAAGGATCAGCCGATAGGACGAAGAATGAAATCCGATCTATGGTCCATGAAAATGAGCTGCCCTTTGCAGTGGATGCTCAACCTTTCTCACCCAATCCGTGTGGGGTATAAAGGAAGCATGGACCGCGTAGGATTGGGGGTACTGCCACCTGCCTTGTACCCATCATCTTGCTGGATAATTTGTCTATCATTAATTAAACCATACATTTAAACGCTTCGAATATTGATTCATTGGAAGCAGAAAAGAAAAAAATAAAAGAGAGAATGGGAGCATGCATGGGATAGATAAATCAACTGGCAGCAAGTAAACCAAGGAGAGATCTCTGCTTCCATAGACCTTAATACCACAACTGCTGCCTTCTGGCATCACTATGTCATGGAATTTGAGAAACACAACATGTGAAAGCACCTCATCTTCTCTTCCTCCACTTGTAGTTCAAAGTTGCTTCAGTGGGAAGGAGCACACTCACTAAACTAAAATAAGTACATGCATTTACTGTTTGAAGTTCAGAGGAATACCCATAGAAATCAAACTGACGGCCAAACTTTCATCAACCTGCCAGCCTAGGCACCTAGATATGAAAAACACAACACATGGTGTGCATGGAGAAGACAACTCAAACTAAACCAAGGAGGGATCTTTGCTTCCATGACCTTAATACAACTGTTTTTTAGCATCATCATGTCATGGAATTGAGGAACATTACACATGGAGGTATTTCGAGGAGGTCAAAACCTCTCAACTAGAATGCAGCGCATCTATGGTAGACAAGAAAGTAAAACTCATGAAAATCGAATTAAAAGACAGAGAAGTAAAACTCATGAAAATCGAATTAGAGACCGAAAAAGCTCCGCCAGCCCGACCCGCTACTCTCCTCGACGCTGAGGAACACAACACGTGGTGTAGTGTGCTCTGATGGGAAGACAAGTCATAAAATAAAGAGAATATGCTGTTGTGCGTAAAAAACTTCAAAATCATTAAGCATTGGAATGGAATGAAGTGGGTAGATGTAAACGAACACTTACACGATGTGGTGGTCGTTCCAGAGGATGCTGTATTGGTGGAACTGCTGGGAAGGGTCGAACCACAGGTGAAACCTCTCTTCCTTCCCTTCCCCCACGCTCCCGTTCCCGTATATGTTCGTCTGCAACACCCACTCCTTCCTCTTCACGTGCCCCAAGAATTCGAAGTCGATCTCATCGTGATTATGCGGATAAGCATCGGCGTTCGACATCTGTAAATCACAGTATCCCCTTCACTAATTAGCCCCACCGACGTATAGTAATTTAGGAACATAAGTTTATAGGACCTGAAACACAATTTAGATCACGGCCAGAAATATATTCCCAGCTAAAGCTAGAGATATGTATCAATAGATGAAATATATTCGATTACCAATTTCTAGATTCTAAATCACATAGAAGAACCTGGTAAAGGTTACTAATCAAATTCCGAATCTGCATCTGAAACTAATCAGCAATTGTTCAGATGATTGCTGAACCTGGAAACGACCAGGCATTTGGGTGGCAAAATCAAAGAAGAGACACAAAATAAAAGGCCTACTCCTTGACAATTCGACTTTTATATCACGTGGGTGCATAATTTTCTTCACACAACTCAAACCATCAAACATTGGATAATGCAAGGGAGTCTATTCTATCATCTTCAATGCAACCACAAGATTCAACTTTCAAGACAGTTCAAAATCAGTAACAGAAAATTTAAGTTTATGACCAGGATATGGATGGTTGAAGAGAAAACCAAAGATCGCATTGGAACTTGTGATGAGTTAAGATAGTAAATAATGGAAAGAGCGATCTAGAGAGAGATTACATATAATGCAACTACGATCCCCGCAGAGTATGAGGAAGGCAATTTGATAGCGGCACTGAAGAAACCGTGGTAGTATTTGTCTTGAGATGTGAAGCCAGAGCCTGCAACCAAAACCCAGAAGAAAGCAAGAAAAACAAGAAAAATGTGTTAAAATTAGCAAGAACAGGAGCTCCCCTGATCACAATCTAAAGACAATTTCACTTGCAGGCGACGGCATTAGTGTTGGAGTGGGGAACTCCAAGTACCTGAGTTCTTGTCGAGGGTGAGATCAACATAAGATCCGTCGTTGGACTGCCTGATATTGGAGACTCCCCATGATTCATAGAAGCCCTGGTCGAACTTGAGGTGCGGAAACAGATCCGTATAGCGAGTCTGATTCTCGGGGAGAAGTCGATCTCCTGCTTCCTGCATTCGCTGAGTTCTGCATACCAAATCACTAATACCGTGAACAACAAAGAAAAGCCGCGCAAGGAAGAGGAGGTGGAGAACCTCTTCATCTCTCTTTCTCTGTCTCTTTCTCGCGCGCGCAGATCCTTTTGAGTTTGCTCAACGATTAGTTCTACTTCATATTTATATGCAGATGCAGACACTGCAAGTACAGAAATTAACAACAGTTGGGTACCCAACTCGGACCTCGGTTGGAACCGGTTCGTTCTGGTTCTATCTTCACAAGAAAGTTCCTTTTCCTTTGTTTTGTTTTGGCATAGAAATAGATACTTGAACGGCTAGGATTCAGGTTAAATCCAGCCTCCTAAAAGAATTTGACTTAATAAGATTTTGTGTAATAGAATTTAGATTTGGTTACGATTCTATTTGTTGAAAACCAATTTTTGATCCGTCTAGCTAGTATAGGATATGTAATTTATGTGTAATCCGGTTGAATTTGATTGTATCCCAGCAAGATATCAAACTCGATCCAAATCTGATCACTAAGCGAAACTGGATCCAAAATGCAATTTTGTCGGATCATGTCAGCTGGTCAGTCTCCTCAAGGGAACATGTGCCCAAGCAGCAGATAATGTTTTATCTTGAGATTGATGAAAACATACATATATAATAAAACATTATCTGGTGATACATTTCTTTAATTGGAAGCTAACTTAGGGGTTGTTCGATTGCTCTAAGTTTTCGTTCCATGAATCTGATGCAGTTGTAACTTTAGTAATAGGATAAAAATCCACTCTAGATTAGATTTATAGTTCATCAAAACAAAGTTTTTGGGCCAAACCTAAGATCAACAATTGAAATCTTGAGTTTGGATTGGAAAAAGGTTTGATTTAAGATCAAATGGGATTAAGGGAATCAAATGCCCCCATAGGCCTTTGCTTAAACTAAAAAGCAGAAACAATCAATAGTAACCATCAACCAAATTTATCTTACATGTTATTGAGATGCAGGCTTTCGAGTATTGCAGGGACGCACTTTGCAGAAAAGACAAGACTAATTTGGACCTGACCCAGTCTGCATTCCGCAGAGGAAAGCCTGATGGTAATGCCCCAACTTGCATTGATAAAAAATAGTTTCATATTAGTGAAGCACCTCATATACATATATCTTCGGCACTTCATATTTTAACACACTTTCAAGGACGTGGCCAGTAGAAAATTCAACTATTTTCGCCACAGTAAAACAGCAGCAGATTCAATCGCTATGACTAGGCCGGACCATAGATGAAGTGAATGAACTAAGACTAAAGTCGGGTCTTAGATTAGAAAGAAGTTTCGATCTAGTTCGAACTCACGAAGAAATCTAGCAAAACGAGCTGGGTTCAAGCTGACCTTCTTCAGTGTTGTTTCAAAGTCTAGCTGAAATTAGTAGAACTGAAATCGTGAGGTTGCTGTAGAATATGTACCTGTGTTTTGAACCCTAAGCTCGTTTATTGCAAAACCTAATGGTGCTTGATCAATATACTAGCTAGCTATGTCACACAGATACGCTCATGTCGACGCAGATGATGTATTTTGGTTATTTTTACTTGATAATTCATATTTTATAAATATAAAAAACGAATACATATAAGCGTGTTCTTGCTCCAAAATTTCTTGGAAAAGCTATGAGATGGTGTTCAAATAACTTTTACCCCCACCTTCGCACAAAGCATACTACTAGATAAATTTATAATATAAACGATTAATTACCAACAAGCTTGTGTATAGACCAAACCAAAGAAGCCGAGCTGGTTATCTCTTGTCTCTCATCCTTGCTGAACCTTATTTCTCGGTGAGTGTGAGTGAGAGGAAATCCACTGCCTAGGTGAGAAGCTGAAGCGCTCCTTTTTCTTCTTACATCCGACGGATAGAGCTGCATCGTGACTTGTGTGAACTTATGAAAAGAGACAACGTCTACCACCTTCTACGGTTCACACCTTCTACGGTTCAGAGGATTAGTGCTCATAGAAATCTAACTAATACTAATGGCCAAGCCTTGATCGGCCTACCAACTCAACAAACTACACTATACCCTTTGGAGCTAATGCTGAACCTAATTTAAGAAAGCTATTTACACTTGAACAGGTGGGTTTTGATCCCAAAAGAAAAAGGAATTAGTTATGACCCAAATAAACAGGAGCTAATCCGGAACCAGGTTCAGACCTAGCTCCATTGGTCGACTCACTTCGAACCGGTTCAAGTCCGCTCACGGTTGGAATTCATTGATGGCAGCATAATAAAAGCGATGGTTTGCCACACCAAGATAAAAGAACGCCGTCTCATGTTTTGAGTGACAACTTTTACCCCCCTTTTCTGCTGTCCATCTTCACTTTTGCTACCTTTAAGACACTGGTAGATGGATAAGATAATTATCAGAGTCTACAACCCTGTTGAAAATATCGGTTTCCGACTCGTCTCGGAAACCTTAAATAACTACGCGCATCGGCGATACGCATTCTTCTCAGCCCCCCAGAGTGGGCTTCATATCAATCGATTCTTTTTAAGGGGGACGAATCGGCTTGGTACTGAGACGATGCCATGCTTACCCATACATATTCATGACTGTGCTACAAACACCACAGGGGAACCACGAGGGCTCCATGCATTGTTGGGGAGGGGGGGTAGTTCACCAACTCCCTCTGTGAGGTGTTAATGAAGGGCGGAGAAATCCGGCCTTTTTCTGATCAAGGCAGTCATGCTAAAGGGCATTTTGAACAACGAAGCTGTAGCAGCCTCACCGTGAGATGAAAAAGTCCGCATGTCCTTCTCTTTACAGAAAGATTACGCATCAAAGAGATTAAAAAAAAAAAATCGTATTGTCTGTGCGCGTGAAAGGAAGAGAGAGAGAGAGGTGAAGATGGGCCAGAAGCAGGCCTGCATTCAGGCTGACGATTAGATAAATCCCATCAATGCAGATGTCTTGTTTTGGTGTTCATAATATGAAATACTGGTAATTGTTTGTCGGCCAGAAAGGTCCTCTGCTATACAGGTGTAAAGTCTGGCAGGTGCTGTACTGTACCAAAACAGGGCTTCCCTTTTCTTTTCGGTGTCTTTGGTGTGTGGATTGAATGGTTTCTTTAAAGAAGTGCCAACAACCGAGAGGCTTGGGCAGTAGCTTCATGACCAACACGATGAGTTTGAAATGAAATCCTTTCTTGAGTTGCTTAAACACCAGAAAACAACTTGAACATTGAAAATAGGCTTCTCAATAGAACCATGAACGTATACGTTTTTCTCCAGAATATACTCATACTGTAGCACAAACACTCTGCTTGTTTCAGGAGTAAACTGCAGCCAGATGTCTTGGGTGGGTGTAAGGGAATGTTTGATTAGAATTAGCCAAAACGAGTTATTGTGTGGACATCACTGTTTTATAGGGCAGTTGATTTTAGTAGTTCAGTTTCATGGCTCCTTGTATGCTTTGGTATCCTTGAGAGATAGATGACTACTGGCCGAGTTAAAAGATTGCCCATTAACCGTAAGTTTCCAATCTCGCCGATCCGTGCACACTTCTCCTAGTTTGTACTGCAAGATTCAAATTCAAAGTACCAAGTTCTATTGCCGTAAACCGAAAGCCAGATTGTGAAAATTTTAGGCTGAATTTCAAAGCCTGATTCCAATTCAAAGTCGTTTTGGAATTTGATTCATGCACTTAGTTACCACAGATCAGAGACAATCTGCAGATCTGTCAAACTTGAGATCGACATAAGCGCTAACCCACTTCCCCCGGTATCTAATCAAATACTATGCAAAAGTTTTGCCAATGTAAAACTGGAAAGTGAAATGTGAACATTAAGTCTGTCTTTGTCTGACATGAGATCTTAAGCTTAACAGATCATAGTTTTTGGCATGGAAATACAAGCCAAACTAACATGTTCATGTCACATCAAATCATCAATCTTAAGATTCAAGACCCTGTAATGCACCGGATGAGTTTAAACTTTAAAGTTTAATCTTGGAATCCAGGAAACAGGGACAATAGCAGAAGCTTGGATGGGAAGAATTGGAGGCCAGAAGATTCATCTTGTTTAAGATGATAAACCTTCATCATCATCAGCGACTCCGAGGATTTCAGAACCTGGCACAATAATTTCATTTCACTTTAGTATATGGTAATTAGAAATCATGCGGTTTAAATTCGTGGAGGATGAACTCATTTTGAAATTCACAAAATTTGAACTCTTTTATCACTCATTCTCTCGCTTCTGATCCTTCTCTTTTTCCTTTTTCATTTTCTTCAATTGTTGCCAATCAGACATGTTGGTTAACTTTCCATGGATTCAACACACCAACAGTAAGCATATCGACTTGACTATGCCAGCTGACTATATGCAACTTAGCTAGTACGAGTACTCGAGGTGAGCTACTAACTTAAAAGGATGCAGGGTAATGAACTTATGTAGGTCATGAACTTATGTCAATCATATAAACCAACCAGTTGAATCGGTCTGTCACGATATCAAACAATATTGCTGAACGACTAAAACGATCTGTCTCCTTAGACTGAGATAGGACATGATTCAATGTGGGTGTGAATCGTTCGGTTTCTGTTTTGAGATTTTCCTCTCTCTGGCTGAATGCAGTATGATCTCAAGCCAATTTCAATCCAATTCCAATTCATTTAAATCTCTAGCTGATAACAAACAACTGATTGCAGGGAAGTTCTAGAAGTGAAGAATATACATACAGCTAGATTTGTGGTTGTAGTTGCTCAGTTACTCCGCCACTCTTCCATTGCCAATCTGCACACTTCATTAAAGACATGAGCTGCAATGACTTGGAAATGGTTGAGGTAACTGTAACATTCATGAAACCATACCGTCCTGGCCACAATACACAAGGTCTCTGTTTTGCTTTGGATGCTTGCGGCCGACCCCCGGCACAGACTTATTGCTGTAATTCAATTACTGACTCTCTTGTCTCTATGACGTTGAAGCTGGGAGTACTTCTTAACAGGACCAATTAATTATGAAGTTTTTACTGACATAAATCAAAAGGGGCATCTCTTATCTCAAGGTTGAAGCTGGGGTGTGCTTCTTAACAGAATTAAATCTTGAAGCTTTTTACTGGCAAGATACTCTTTGAATCTTATAGTTTTTACTGGCAAGATACTTTTTGAATCTTACAGTTTTTACTGGCATTAAGTTTATCAGTTCATTATGGCGGAGCAACTGGCACGACTAGGCCATCAGTGAAGTCAGATTTCCGAGGGTACCAGTGCTCCATAATTTTACATTTAGGAAGGTGATCACATACTAAGCAGGTTAAATCACCATGACTGAGCCTTCCATTCCATGGATGTTTCTCTGATACGTTTACATAATCATGGAAATAGAAGCTTTCTAGAGGATCGAGGGGATATTTTGACTACATCATTGCTTTATTATGCATTCAACAGATTCGTTAATTTTTTATGAAATTAGAATATGTAATGATATGATAAAGATCAAATGCCTTGTCCTATGAGATTATAATATGCAATGATGTGCAAAGCTGAATCAGAAAGAACAAAACAGAAGCTATTAAATAACTAGAAAGTTCGATGCTTTAAAACGAAATGGTTTAAATTGTCGTACCTAAACCGATGCACCTAACGCATCGTTTCTTCCTTTAGTATAATTGTGGATGATCGACAACATTTACGCTGAAGGGCATAGCAGGGAATCCGAAATGAATGAGCATGGCCCTTTAACTGAACCTGAACAAATCATGAATGATGTTTCAAGGGTGCTGCTTCTTTAAGATGGAGCTAATTTCTTCAAACCTGAACCACTTAGAAGCTTTTTGGTCATTGTATTTACTAAACAAGCAAGTTCTGATTGAATTTATGAGACCAATAAAATTTGATTACATTGTGTGGCATGTTGATATGTCTCGTTGTGCGTGTGTGTATAAGGGACTGAATCCCTCAACATGGTTCATCGAGCTGGTAATGCACGTCGGATGCGGAGCCAGAAGCAGATAGATTCAGATCCATATTTTTGTAGTTGGATTTAGATGATTTTTAATACATATAAATGAATACAGATCCAAAATCCATCTCTTCCTTTATATAAAGGGACGTAGCTGAAGAAACGAAATATAAGCTGTTTGTGGTTTTTCCTCTGCTTTTCCTTTAAATTTAGTGGGTTTTAGTCAGTTTTAGTATCATCTTAGCTTAGTTTTGAAATCCTTTAGATTAAGATTGGTTTATCTTAATCTGTCTTGCGTCAACGTCCCAATGCAAATGCACTGAAGGGCCCTAGCAAGGCTGCGGCCACAAAATTTTTTATATATATATGCTGTTAGACTACACATGGAAGCCTCTCGTCTTGGAATAAAAAATTTTTAGGCTTATTGATCGTAGAATCAGTAAGGTGAAAGACATTCAATTGCAGAGAAGAAGTGCAGGGATAAACGATGACAGTATGGAGTGGCTCTCGAGCAAAGATCTTGATTAAAGAGGACGAAGTATTTTGACTCTCGATTTTTTTTCAATCTGCTGTTCAAGGCAATCAGTGCAAAGGAAATCTGAAAAAGTTGGAAGAAATTGGGACCTGGGCAGAAGGTCTATCTCAGATCCACGAAGCAGGCACAAATTATTCTGGAGAGTTCTTTCCTGACAGTGGCGAGACTGAAAGGCTGCGTTTGGCAGAGTGAAAAATCTGCAGGAGCATTGATTTTTATATAACAAAATATTGGAGAAAATCATTGGTGATAATGTTCCGGCTGCTGTTGTGGATTTTTTCAAAACTGGAAAACTAGTGAAAAGCATTCAGATGACACACTTGGTGTCAATTCCAAAGTGTCAGTGTATTTATAAAACAATCTGATTGTTGCAAAAAGACAAATTCATGAGCAAGTTCTTCTTGTCCATGCGAGTGCTAGTAGCATGAAGAATCACGACATTCAATCCCTATTTCTCGAACTTGATACTTCAAAAGCTTATGATAAAATCAATTAGATGGGGGTTTCTGAGAAATACTTTACTTCACTGGGGAATTAATATTGAATGGGTAAACGGAATCGTGCCTTGTGTGACTTGGGTTTCTTTTGTTTTGGTTCTAAATGGAAGAGAAGGGAAGTATTTTGAGAGCCAAAGAGGAACAAGGCAAGGTGATTCGTCGTCGCCTTTGTTATTCATTTTGGTGGTAGAGACTCTCTCTTGAGAAGATTGAGATGGGAAAATATGTAGAAAAACAAAATTCAGGCTGGTGCAAATATGTTGAATCCAGTTTTGTGGAGCCCTATGATGCCTAAAAAGGTTTATTCATTTTTTTCTTTAAATTAATTTAAAACATTTCAATTTATTTATTAAATTTGGAAAGAAAAAAAAGGCAAATAAATAGGGCAAAATAGGCAGCTACCCAGTATGCCATGTAGGGGCCATTATATTACTGACCAGTTCTAACTATGAAGCAATGCAATAGAGCAGTTGAACCCCAAACTCCCCTACAAAAACAGAAGACACCAAATCAAATCATAGAAACTCAAAGTCCAAATCTTTGTAGCATAATATTTCGGTAATTTTAGAAATTATGTCAACAAATTGGAGCAAGAAAAATAAAATAAAATAAAGAATGAAAACAAAGGAAATTAGAAGAAAACACAAACTACCTAGGGATTAAACAATTAGGGTGCTTTGATTACCCTTAACCTAACATCTATAGGATTTGAGAACTGTGGATTTAAGATCAGACTCCTCCAGTTCCATTTTAACTCCGGCCCCTACCCAATGCAAATAAGTAAAATAAGGATCTGAAAGGTAGATCTTAGGTTTGATGTAAGAACCTTAGTCTGATGAACTATAGATTAGCAAAAGCATGTCATGCTTAATATACATCTGATCCATGGATTTCAAACATAGAGTAACTAAACATTCTATTAGTCTCTCATAAACAGGGATAGCCAGAAATTTTTTATGAGGGGGGTCAAATTATAGTTTCAAAATTTTGATAGGAACCGAAATATCGTTTTTAAAATTTTTTATATAGGGTACTTAAACTTTAAAAAAAATTATATGTAAATTTAAGAAAAAAAATTGAGGAGGGCCAAGGCCCCTACAGTGCCGGCCCCCTTTTGGCTCCGCCCTGCTATAGAATTGAGGCAGAAGTGATTGGTGAGGCCCACATTGGAGCATGTGAAGGTGCTGGCGGCATTGTCGTATGGGAATTGGTGTTGACACCACTGAGCCAGAACCCAGGCCCACCCCCTTCAAGGGCAAAAGTGTCATTTTAATAATTCATGGGCAAAATTGATAATTTGTTTTGAATCAACCAATTCAAGCTACTGACGCAAAGTTATGCATATTTCTTTAATTGGCTCTCTCATTGAATAGAAAAGGAGCTTATTTGATTTAAATCAGTCTATTCAAGTCGGTTGTGCACGTAGAGATGCCAATATATTTTATTTGGATTGGATATTCAATTAAACCGTTTCAAGAAATTGGATATGGAAAAAAAATTTAAATATCTGATTTAATTTTAAATAAATATACTATATCCAATGTCTTTATATTTTGAAAGTCAGTCAGATTTAATTTAAAACTCAGATTCAAGATATCAGACTCAAATATGATTTTTTTTTTATTCATGCTCAAATCAGAATATATGAACATCTAAAAAACAGATATAGATCAAATGGGATCTATTGACATGTGTAGATGGAGCAAGGGAAAATGTCAAAACCGTGGAAAAAGAAAGTGAGAAATTGAAACACGCTTTTTCGGTAATATAAAACAAACACTTTTTCAATATAGGACAATTTTTTTTTTTTTGTGGTCGTGCATGGGCAATTGTCCATAACATGTCCACACTTGGCTTAATGAATAAGTCGGCTGATATAATTTTCAAAAAAAATTTAATTTGACCCCTATTAAAAAAATTTAAGCCCTCGTTCAGAAAAAAATGTCGGCTCCGCCCTCATGCAATGAATCTACTTTGGAGCTTTGAAGAAGCCAACTGAAATAAACAAGTTAGTCGGTCGTTATCCATTAGTAACTTGTCATTTTCGGTCACTTGCGACAGAAAGTCTGACGGTACTCGTGCAAGGAGTGGCGGAGCTACATTATTATTGCTGATGTGAGCAAAAAAAATTACATTATTGCATACAAAAATTTCATTAACTCAGTTTTTTTTACATATCAATGCCCTTTTAAGATTTAAACTTTAGACTTAGAGCACCTTTCAACTAGAAGCTTTTGACGATTGCGTGTAATGGTGCAAGTGAAGATTTATCTGATTCAAGGCAAAGATACAAAATAGACTGCGGTACTTACATTGTTTTCTGTATAGTTTCTTTCATTTCTTCTTGCAGTGTCTTTTGACTTTTCTCTTGTTGCAATTATGAGTTTGGTAACATACTTGAATCTGCTTTGGCAGCATTCAGTCTTGTCACCTAGCAGACCCTGGGACAGCCAGAGACCGAAAAATAATTGGCTCTGCTATTCTTTTACTAATCCGGTGAAAAAAAGTTCACAATCAACTAAAAGAAAATTTGAATAAAGTAACATGGCAGTATTTATGCTGGTTTAAACCAAATGATATTACGGCAGAATCATTTTCTTTCAGTTAATTATCATCGACAGCACTTGCAGGTAAGCTTGGGAAATTGCTGCGACCAATTTCCAATCACAATTTTCATGCCTGAAAGACATCTAAGAAGTAGAATCAGATGGCTGAGGTATGAATCCAGTTAAAACTTTTGGGGACCATAAAAATGCCACAGTAACAAGAAGATCCTTTTATTGATAAGGAATTTTTCCCATGTACAGCACACAGCTTTCTATGAAGATATCAGAGCAGTCTGCGTTCTTTTTTTCGTATTGTGGCCGAGGCTACCACTTGTCTGATTGCTCGAAACCAATTTGATGACATCGATCGAAACGATTCAAACATCCCATAGTATGATTCAGAGATACACAAAACTGGAAAATGTTGTAAGAAATGGACGGTTCACGAGGGCACTATGATGAAAACCACAAGAGCAAAGAATCTTTGGTCTTACAGATTCATGATTTTCCTTTTATGAAGAAGCATATGCCTGGTACATGGCGTCTGGTCGGTGGAACAATACTTTCAAGGCCATAGAATCAGAGTTTGCTAAATATCGCCAAACCAAAAAGGGGTAGCAAATTGACAGAAAGAAAGAAAGAAGAAGAAGAAGAAATTAGGACTGCTTTTGGTAACAGGAATAGACCGTGCAATTCATTGGATGTGGATGTCACAAACCTTCTTAGGAGTCATACTTTTGCATGGATTAACCTGTTATAAATCTGTCCAGGCACGCTTCAAATTGCCATAAACCGCCTATTACAGGAAACAGAGAAGCAAAAGTAGATTGCATGGAAGCGTTTGAGACGACCATTTATGAACCAGATACCATTTACACCTACCAAAATGTTCATTTCAGAACCGATGGCACAGACCAGAGGATTATAGCAGGCAAACGATGATGGACGACATCGAGTGCTTACAGTTTCCAACTGCAACAGGTCGAGCCGATTCCAATTCAGAAGTCAGAACACCCACCCAAAGGACCGACCCCACCGTGCACAACCTCGTTCCCTCTTCAGCTTCGTGCTCGCCCGGCAGATTGGACAGACTGAGACCTGAATCAGCCATGGATCAACACAATGCACATGGAAGCTGTGCCTGCAGAAGGGCAGCAACCTGCACCTATCACCTCTCTGAAGCCCTTCCAAGCAGACAGCACAAGCAGTTGAGCCACCCTTTTCCCCTCCTGTCCCAAAATGAAACCAGGGAAGCCTCTGTAACTCATCTATATCCATCCCAGCACGCTCATCATCTTTCCTATGCAAATTCCTAGTTCTGATCCCATTCCCAAGGGCCCTACCCACCACGGATAAATGCATCACCACCAAGACCCAAAGACCGAAGCTCAACAACATCACAGAAATTATGATCACCATGATCATTACCTGTGCAACTATTCCCATATATCTACTATCCATGTCGCCTTTCTAAAATCCTGCAACTACCAACTTTCTACTCGAGGAGGAAGAGAGGAAAAGGAAGAAGCAGAGCAGCAGTTACCACATCCAATCTAAAGGTTGGTATACCAAATGAGAATACAAGAAACCTGAGCTCCGAAAATGGATTCAGGAAAACGAAGGGCCAACAGCAGATTGGTTGGCACTTCCAAAAAGGTGGGTAGCACCAGTGATCGATTTGCAGGTAGGGGCTTCTCAATAACCATTGAGTGCAGCGCCTGGCACTTTCACAGGAAGAAATACGAAGCCCGTGTTGACCGGAGCTTCGAGATGTAAGATCTGCAGTCGATATCTGCCATACAAAAGCTTTCCCACTACTTTCTTCCGTCGCTGGAATCTTTTTCTTTTAAACACGTCAGGACATCTCCTTGTTCGCCGACCAGAGGACCCCTGAACTGAAAAATTTTTAGATTTGACTTAGCTCTAATGGCTCTTCTATATAAAACACAAGCACATGATGCGTTGCTCTGAAGTCTGAACTTCTCTCAGGCAGCTCGCTGCTGCAATTGTTCAGGAGTTGGCCTAAGAAGACGTGAAAGAAACGGAAGGGTAAGAGAGAAAGGAAACGTGTGCCTGCTAGCAGACAAAGCACATGCTAAGCACGTTTTCTGACGCCCCAAAATTGCCTGTGCCCGGATGAAATCATGCAAAACGAGGCGGAGAGGTTTCCTTCCTTCCGCCCTTAGTTTTCCTTGTCCGGGTTCCCCTTGCTTCAACGAGATTTCTGTGTAACAAGCAGTAAAGATTTTATTAATAAATGAACACTTGATCGCTGCTGAAACGATGCCCTCCTGCGCTAACAATTGAAAGTAGAAAATAAAGGCATCAAAATGCATGGATTGAAGTGATTCCTAAGGCGTGCTTGTCTGTGACCCTTGACAAAGTTGTTTTATCAGAACTAGTTTTGAGAAAAAATAGTTTCTTAATCGTTTTATGAAATGTAGTTTGTATGTTTGACTGATACACTTAAGACACGGATTTTTATGAATAATATCGCGGGAAAGACAGGTCATTCAATCCTTCTGCAGTTTCGCACTAAAGAAGAAGCAAATCTAGTTTTTTGTTCCTCTCCATTCTCATGAATTGATTAACAACGCCCGAGAAGAATCTTTCTTCATGAAGGAAATTAAAAAAGTAAAAACAAAACTACCACATGAAAACCAGGTGTTGGGCAACTGGTAGATTCAACAGCCCACTCTCTTTTATTTAACCCAAAGATTTGAAGCTCTGGTGCCAGTAGAATAGTGGCCGCCTACAGAGCTGACTTCGGCAAGGAGATGATACAAATAATTAAGAGGTGACATTTTAAAACTATACGTAATCTTAAAAAGATCAGGCTCTTAATCTTTTTGAACTTTGGCTTTCAGTTAATTCCTTGACAAGAAAGGAATAGATCTAGAGACCCGAGGATAAAATCTGTGAGCTAATGGGGAGAGGTGACTTTTGAACTGCAATTTCATTAACAAAGGCCCCACCCACCCATGAGTATATTTTATTAGTGGGTTCACATGCAGGTCCATCCATCCATCCATAATAAGCTTAAATTTTTTTGATTATTTATTACCCAAGTTTTTAAAGGACATCATAGACATGGGGATGCTCCCAGATGCAGACTGTAACATATTTCTAAGTCGCCAATGTTGCCTTACGGACAGTATCACGAAGGCGTCAGTGAAAGTCATGTCAGTGGATCTTCAAGAATGCGAGTGCTTCATTCGCTTCCGTGTCTTCCTTTACTGCTGCCTTGAATCCTTGTTGGCTTACCTTGTATAGTCAATTCGACATGGCTCAGTTATCATCTTCTTTCTCGACTTCCACTATTGTACTTAGTTGGACCTGGCTCAACTATCATTTGCCATGTCTTTCATGACAGTAAATGATGATAAAATCGATAATTGTAGTATTGGTAAGAAAACACCATCTGCCAAGATAAAGGTGGTAGTAATAAAGAGACAACAGCTGGCCAAGCAGTTAATAAGACTATTGACTGCACAACAAGAGATAAAGATGCAGCTGTCAAACAAAGAGGCCCACCAACTAAACAGGAAGATAATAATTATAAATAAAATATTGTTTCATCTTGTAAAGATCGAAACAATCTATGTAATTCAAGAAAACAATCTATGTAATTCAAGAAATGACTTTGGTGGTGCTTGTAATTTTATTATAAAATAAATAAAAGAGAGATCAATGCCTATCGCAATCAACAACGATAGTTTTCCTTTCTGTGGACGTAGGAGTGAGTTTACATCGAACCTCGTTACATCAGGCATTCATCTTCTTTAGTCTCTTTTTCATTCTGTCTTTTATATATATATATATAATATTGAATTCTATTTCATGTAAAAAAATCATGAAGCAGTATTAAAAGCATGCGGTATTGCAAGAGCTATATCAGATTTATTTGACATTGTCCTCTTTCAGCTTCTTTGAACACAAAAGGGAAGAAATGAAAATAATATGAAAAATCACTTGCCCCCAAAAGACGGGTAAAATAAGTTAAAAACAAACAAACTGGTGACAGGCTTGAACACCAAATCACTCAGAACTTGGCTGCATTGGGACGTGGCATTCGGCCGACTTCAACAATACACAATAAAGGACATGAGGCACAAGTACTACCAGCTAAAAGCAACGTCAAATTTTATAGATAGAAAGAAAGGGATGAGAGGACTTGTATGGGACACCGGAAAAAATGTCGGTACTGCGGTTGGGAAAAACAAAAAACTGGCGCATCAACCAGGTACTGAAAATCTCCTCCAGAGGGACGCGATCGGAAGAGAAAATTGAGCAACAAAACAGCGACTAAATCGTTTTCGATCGAATCCTTTTGAGAGACACAGGTGGAGGAACTCTTCTTGATTATTTTACTTCACAGAAGAGGAAAAAAGGAAGAACGCATGGCTGGTTTTGAGACAACAGCAGTGCCCACAGAGGTAGAGGAATGCGTGTAACACTAACTAGAAATTAGAAATGAGTGGCCGAGCTACGATATCTAAAGGGCACTCGAGTCACCAATACAGGCTTGATGTGGGCGCTCTATAGAATTTTTAAGCTGTCACAACGCTACTTTTTCATTTTTCTAATAAAACTTCTGATGGGCAGTGGGGGCAATGGCCCACACGAGCTTCCCATGTATCTCCACCAAAGCTGCAAACGAAATATTAACACAAAAATTAAGAAAGAAAAATGTTGGTGGTAGCCACCTAACCGGATGATGCTATAATGAAGGGTCTAGGCTTGAGAACTGGCAGAGCTAGAGAGGATGGGAAGCATGTGGGAGTGGGTGGAAGGTGCAAGAATGGTAGAAGATAAAACAAGAGAAGGTGAATTAATGTGTTCAGAGAAAACGCGCTGGCAGGGGCCTACGTGTAACTTTTAAAAGTTTTAATTAGTTTATATTATTTTGAAATTTTTTATATTTTATTTTCTGTTAAAATTATGAAAAATTCTTAAAATTCCGGAGATGCATAATATGTTGCCCTGTGAAAGTGTTTCGACCAAGGGTGGCTCTTACAAGTTGGACCCAACAATTCAACTTGGATTTATTCTTCATCTCATGATATTTAGATTATATGTTTGTGAATCTTAATTTCCCTTGCTCATGCTAAACAATCAAATCATATATGGGAAGGACATAAAACACTAAACTCCCACCACTTCTCTTGGGTGCTGGGGATCAAATTAAAAGGCTTCTCCAAAGTTGGAAAATAAGTAGAGCAAGGTTGGAAAACAGGAGTAGGTGAATGAGAAGTGATCAATAGGACAAAGAAGGAGGAAGAGGAGGAAGAAGCAAGGACAAAAAATGAACACTGAGATCTAGCAAGGCAAAGATATGGCTAAACATTCCTCTTGAGGCGCATTTGGCAATGAAAACAGCTTGTTGATGTTCTTTGAATCTCCTTCAAAAACTGAGGCAGGTTCATCAAACATGTATCTATCGCAATTTTTCAAGGTAGATTTATGAAATAGTAATAAATTGTTATTATTGCCAAACAACCTTTTTTTGGACATGTTTTACAAAACTAATACCAAGTCACTATCTTATTATTATACTCTAAAAAGGAGGTAGATTCATAAAACACTTGTTACAATACTCCATGAGTCAAATTTATTTTCTCGGGGCCGATTTATGGGAAAATATACTAACTCTGTGTTCATGTTATCAAACAGCTATTTAATGTCCTATTTGTAATGCTAAGTCGAGGGTGGTTTTGATATTTATTAGACTAAACCCATTGAATTTAGTTCTAGGTTAGACTTAAATTAGGTGTAAAATCCAAAATAACATGTTTGGAGTATATTTGTGGATGACCTCTTCAAAAAATTAGTCCAAAACATTGAAATTACTCTAACTTTTTTGAGAGATTTTTTTGTTCGTCTAACAACATAAACATCAAAAGCAAAGAAAAGCAAAGGTTGGCACCGCACCCACGCTACTTGAACTAAGATGGGCTACCTACCAGTCATTTAGCCCAAGTAGGTACACCAAGCTTTTCAAGGGTCGTTTGGCAGTAGGAACACTTTGAAAGCCCCATAAATAATAACATCTGTCCAAAACATTCAATGTGAACGCTTTCTTTACCATAGAAACTTTACAAACAAGAAGCTACCACGAATCCTTCAAAGTTCCAAAGGAAACACACAACTTTTCATATCTTTTTACCTCGAGACGGTCAGAAAAGGCCATTCTTTTAACCGAAAATGGAATAAAATAAAAAGCATCTCTCATAGTAACTTCTGCGGCTTTTGGAAGAGTGGGGATCTTTCACTGAGATTTGTTTCGCCTCGACAAAATATCCCACCATTAAAAACATGATTCATGTTGGCGCCTTTTAATTATAATATGATATAATACAATGTAATATAATATGTAAAGTGCATACAAAAAATTGGAAACACGATTCCCACCTAACATGGCCACAAGAACCCGATCTCATCGACGCCACAAGAATGCGATCATCAGATCGACCAAATTCTTTGACCAGTAGGGATTATGAAAGGGCGTTATCCGGCCTTAATTGTCTCCTTTGGCAAGCAATTTTGATCGGTTCGACGAGGCAGATTTTGTGGAACGAGTTCGGAGTTTGGAATAGATTTGGAAGAAGAGATGAGGAAAATAGATCGTTTGATGCCATTCTAGAGTTTAAGTTCATTTGGTAGAACGAAACAGGATCTAACAAGTAATGGGATTGAGCTTTGGTATGAAGGTTTGTAGCGAAATCAGATCCAAGACTCGACAAAGATCAGATGGGAGGATTTTTATGTGGATTTGACTTTAAAATTCAAGAAGTCCAAATCTGCGTTGGAAAGAGATCCAATCAGGTCAGACTGCCTATCTTGGGACATGAAGCTATGTTTGATTGCCTTAGATTTTAGATCTAAATGCATTCTTATGGTTGGGGCCATTTGAGCCCAAAACATGCAACATCATGAGAACCTGTTTACATCAACAGGGTTTGTATAAACTGAACGCTTTATGATTGACCTCCTCCTTTAGCCAGGTGATCAATGGAGTTTTTGTTAAACTAAAACTAGTGAGAACGACCACATTGAGAAAACGCATACCACTGAATTAAGTAACCCAATTTTCAGATGAAAGTAATGATATTTGATATCATTTAATCATTTAAACTACATCAATATCTCATTTTTTGCTTATTGCAAGTCTTTGAAAGTTCGGTTTTCTATTAATTTTGCAAAAGAAAAGGCCATCTCCAATTTCATCACCTTTTGCCCGGTGTTTTTTGCCATCTTGGGGTCTCCCCAAGTGATATATACTTGTTTTCACTTTGGTTCTTATATTTAAAAGATCTTTTGTCCTTAAATTTTGTTCTTAAATTTTGTTATGCATTTTAATTTTATCGACTCTGGGTTTAAATTTGAGCAGCTTTTGAGCGTCATTGTAGTTCTTTTGCACATGGCACGCACAGGAGCTCCTACGTACGAGAAGCAAGTTACGTCATCCTACGCAAACGAAATTGCAGGAAACGATGAATCACAAATACCAATGTTGTTAATATTGCTTTGCACCGAAGTTTTCTCCCCTTTTCCTTACGGGAGGAAACTGCAGCTGGGTCGGATGAGTTTGTACCAAAGTTAGTACCGCTTTATATAGCGTGGCTTCTTTGTCACCGCACTACGAAGCAGAAGGTTTACACTTTTTTTAAGTAAGAATGAGCAATCTAACGCCCTGTTTGGTTGGAGGGAAAGGGATGGAGGGAAAGGAATGGAAAGAGAAGGGAAGAGAAGAGAAAAGGAAGGGAAGGAAAGGGAATGAAATGGAAAGAGGTGATTATAAAAGCTTGTTTAGATAAAAGTGAATGGAATGAAAACGAAACAATACAATTTATAATAATACCCTCAATAGTCAAAAGGTTGAGAGGCAGGGAGCAAAAAAAACATGGAGGGGTATTGTGGGCCGTCAACACTTTTGTACTTACTCCCTTTCCTTTCCCTCCCAATCCGTTCGATTTGAGATGGATTGAATTTACACTATACAATCCTTTCCTTTCCTTTCTTTTCTTTTCCTTTCCTTTCCTTTCTCTCCCCTCCCATCCAAACAGACTTTCTCTCTTTTCCTTCCTTTCCCTCCTTTCTAATTAACCAACCAAACGCAATCCCTCCCTTTCCTTCCAACCAAACAGGCCCTAAGCGTCGAATCCTGTGATTGATCTCTGGTAATGAAAAGAGTGGTATCGTTTTTTGAGACAGAAAAATATTGATGATCGGTGGGAACCGGGAAGGGGATGAGAACAGGGGATGGAGAATCACTCTCTCCTCTTCATTGCTACCAACTTTTCCATCTTTTCTACGCAGTTTCGTCTTGTTGGTCTGTTTCTAAGGCCTCTCCTTCGATCTCTTCTTTCTCGCCTCGGCAGTTTTTTTTCCTTTTTTCTTGTTCTTTTTTTCGTTTCATGAACATCCTCAGAGACGGCCACAACCTGCACGTCATTTGTACATGTCAGAGAGCCGGAGTTTGCCGACGGTCTCTCTGACTTCGAGCTCTTCTTCAGTTTCATCAACATCCATTGAATCCTTGCTGTTCACGTCTGCCTAAGTCTTCTTCAGCAGTGGAGGCTTGCTTGGAAGGTTTTAATCATCCCCCGGTCCATTGGAAGAATGATTCATCAAGGAGGATTCATCCCCACCATGGTAATCGATCGAATCATCATTCTGATCTTGCGCCCGACGCCTGGATAAAGTTCTATGATTGGGAGCGATTTGGAAAAGGGTGGATCGGCCATCCAGCTTCACAACTTGCAAAACCAGAGGCACTCGCCCCTCCAAATTTAAACCTTTGGTGATTTTCCTTTAAGCAATTTGCTTAGTATCCTTGATTTTTTTTCTTTTATTGCGGTGATTGAAGCTTAGAACAAACGAATTATTGACAATCTTTAATACGTACAGTTACACCATGTCAACGGGTCCCAAGTCTTTTCATCTTCCAAATGTTCAGGAAGAAAAGCATGTAGATATGATTTACAGCCAAAAAATCTTGGAAGCACCTAGTGCATCATGTTTTCTAATGCAGTTCTATTCAAACTTTAGTATCTTCAGAAAATAAAAAGTATATTTCATTTTATGTTTACAATAGCTCTTGTCCGACAATGAGGGACCCTTCACAGCCCCAGTTGATTTCAAGATATGCCTTCTGATGACGACACCATGAAAAGCTCAGGCTGCAGAATGGCAGATTTGAGATCTGATCTTAGTTTCTTCATTTTAACACCCTTTATAAGCCTTTTCTTACAACTTTCGCTCCACCTGATGTTGCTTCAGATAAACTCTTATTTGCTTATCAGCTATTGATTTCTGGATATGAATTAGATTGGATTTGAATAGTTATTTATATCCAATAATTTAGGCGTCATTGGTCTTTGACTGTTTATGATGTTTATTCAATTTAAATAATGAAATAAAATGTTTTAACTCCTTGTTATGACCTTCAAAAATATGGAACTACGTCTCCAAAAGCAGGTGAGAAGATCATTATAAGGAAACGTCAATGAAACCATAAATTTTGGCTTCTGATATCTCTACTGTTTGAACTTTCAACATTTAGAGAAAGAAAGGGAAAGAAGCCATTTGAGGAGCCCAGGCTTTACATACAAACGGACAGGCAATATGACCCATATATGCCTAGTCTTTCTTACAGTTTAAACTGAGTTCGTAGATATTTATATTATGTTGATCAAGCACACATGTAATGTTCTTGATTATCATTTTTGTGCACTCAGAGTTTCTTCCCAGTGAAAGTAGAAAGCTAGTTAATTTGCATGTTTCTCGATGTTGGTCAAACCCAGTAGCTCAAACAGGAACCGGTTCTTTGTTACGCTTTATGGATCGGTAAAGTCCATTCCGATAAATTGTTGCTATGTATGCAACCTTTTTCTTCATTATTATGGAAAACAATGTAATTGTAATGGAAGTGTCTCGCTCGGCCCGTATTGACCGGTATGCATCGTATCAAACCCTTGCCAATGCGATGCTAATCAATGCCTTCGGCCTCGGCCCGTATCGGCCGATATGCATCCCCTTGCTAACGGCTATGCTAATCAATGCCTTCCTCAATTTTTTATCTAGAAAACATTGTAAACAACTTTTTTTATATTAAAATGAAAATTTGAGATGATACATACCAATATAAGCATGCACCTACTAAACTGATGTTAACACTGATACCCATATTGCAACATTGAGGAGAACTATTTATGTTTAAAAGAAACACGTAGCAATATTTCATGACATAAATATAAATTATGAAGCTAAAAGTTTTTAAAAATTTAGGCATTGAATTTTCGACATCAAGCAATCCAAGTGGTTCATTCTGACAGAATCTGTCATGTAGTTCGTCTTCTCCAAAAAAATAAAAGAAGAAAGAGGAAGGTGATAGAAACTCAGTCTCCCGTAAATGACTTGAAACAGCAGCTTGTGCAGCCAAACGGCAAGTGACAATGCGGACACAGGTTCTAGTTCAATTCTGTAACGAGGTTTTTGCAAAGTAATCGACTTCATGATCGCAAAGAGAGAACATATTCATACTCAGTGGCCAACCAATTAACAACGATCCAAGGACATCTTAATATGTACAACCAAAAAATCAAAATGACAAGCTACAGTTGGAAAAAGATAAGGGACAAAATAAGGACATAAAATTCTCGAATGAAAAGTTTAGCACGTATGCTAGCACTCCAGGGCTAGGCCTTCTCTCGGAGTCGAGGTGACACGGAGCACAGCCTGCGCTCTCAAAGGTGGCAGCTTAGATTGACAAAATTGCTCCCACGTATCAACCCCAGGATGCTCAGCTTCTAGATTTTGAGAAGCAAGTTGCGACTTTTCATATACAGTTTGCAGTTCCAAGGTGAGAACCCGAGCAGCTTCTCTTGACTCTGGAAGCTGGTCACTCAGTTTGGATGCAGCAACATTGATTAGCTCATCAAATCCATATGCTTTTACACCCTCCATGCCCTATAAAAATAACAGGATACATATAACCAACATAAACAACAATTTCTGTAGCAAACAAATATCTGACATCTATTTCCTCATTTCAACAAAGACTTGAGTTTTTCTTTTAATGATGGCACAAATAAATGCATCTTTGTTGTCTATGCAAAAGTCACCATTAACTTAGTCAACAACATGCAAAATTATTCCATTTGATACCATAAAAGCTACTGGATATTCATATTCTTATAGCACAACATGCAAAATCCTTCCAGCGGATGCCATACAAGCTAATGCATCGTATGCTTATTACTTTTGAAACCACAAAGCAAGACAAGCAATATAAAAAGATTTTCAGACAATCCTAGTCAGAGAAGTTTCCAGAAATGGATGCACTTTCAAGTATTGGCAACTTGAATAGTTTTAGGCTTTGATAAGTTCCATCTCCCCATGGTCGGCTTATTAATTGTGCTAGTTAAACAATCACAGTTCGATACATAAGGGTCGGCTTATTAATTGTGCTAGTTAAAGAGTCACAGTTCGATACATAAGGAAGGGAAGGACATGACTGAAGGTCACTGAGAGAGTAGGCCCAAAATTTGCACCATGTACATACACGTCAAGCCAACATCCACTAAATAAAATTGTAAAAAGCAAAAGATTGCCATTTGCCAATGTCCGTCCCTCAACATATATAAAAACAAGCTCCATCCTTCGGAATCTACATTTTCAGTCTCTTCCATCCAGTCAATGCACCACAATAGCATTTTATTGCCCAACTATTACACAACTAGTTTTAGACCAGGTGCATAGTCCCATGCTAGTATACCTATCTAATAGTTCAGCTATGGGTGATACATATTCTACCATGATGTTGATTTGTGAAGCAAGCCAGGTACAAATGCAGATTTCTGGATGATAAACTTGCATCAAGTTATGCTTCGAGCTTTAGACAAGATTATCAAATATATCAAACATTCCAAAGAAGAGATATATGCCGATGCATAATATTTGATTTGTTTAAAAGGCCAAAAGGGAAAATATAATGGCGAATGATCAGACAAGCACAGGAAAATTATATGGACGAAAGAGAAAAAATAAAAGGTCCATGAAAGCATATGTAATTGCAGGAATATACCCTTTAAAGACTATCAGAAAATTAATACTGAAATTGCCTTTTGAGAATGTGGAATTTATGTCATCAACCAAAGCACTAATCATGACTCTTGGGTATAAATCATCCAGCACATTACGTCTATGAGGCAGTCTCCCTCATAGATGATCATACTAGAGTCTAGAGATTGATGCACATCAGCAGACCATGGTAAGCTGCATACTTTCATCTGATATAGAACCACCTGATTGAATCTGTTCTGGCTCTCATTCGGTAACATAAAACATGCAGATTGATTTAGGCAATAAGATCTACATCAAACAATGTTGGTCAAATGAGAAGCCTCCACTTTCTTCACTAAAGGGCCTTTCAGATTCAAATTACTCCACGACAGACATGAAGCATTCACATGAATGTATCCATATACTCAATCTAAAGAATTTTGAGCACATCCAAATCACTTGGCTTGACTCTTCAACCAAAGCACAATCAGGATGCAGAAAGAATAGATGTTTGGTTCCTGAGGAAATAGGATGATGAAAAGAGATGTTTGTTCAATGTCACAAAAATCATATTCCATCACAGCAGAACATGCTAAATCAATGCATCACAGGCCATTAGATGACACATATAGCATGTCAGTATAATAATGTATTACACATTACATGCTGATGACAGAACTGCTCTTGGTATCTTCTCCTTTCAGTTTTCAGACATCTTTTTTCCCTTTTCATCCAGCCAGATCTTTTTTGGATGAAAGAAGACTTGTTGAGATACCCATATTTCCCATTAATCAGCCTCCATAAAGAAACAATACCTCAGCTGACCATGAAGAATATGCATGAGCTAACGGAAATTATTTAGGGAAAAAAGTACCATTTAGTTTGCATGGGTTTGATTAACAAAATTGAATAACGGAGAGGAACTTTTTACATTTTATTCCAGTAACCTAATTTTTGTTAGATATTCATTATAACTGAATAATTAATGGATATGGATACTTTGTTTCAAGTGTTACAAGGCATAAATTATCGGTTAATGGAAACATTTTCCTTGATGGATTAAACTTAGCCCCTTCCATTGCATCATGATAATCCGTGCTATAGTTTATTTTTGCACTATGTATTATTTCTTGAACTCAACAATTAGTTTATAGTTAGATATATTTCTTTTCTCTTGACTTATATTTAAAACTTTACCTCATATTTTTACATAATCTTCTTCAAAAATCATAGTTAGCAAACATGTGAATTGGGCTCAGATCGGCTGCCAACTGGATCACCAAGTCAATAAGTTGCAACGAGTTGACTCGGTGACTCGTCTGAGTTAGGTCACTTATTTTGTGGTTTCCAAAGAAGAAAATTTTGAAAAATCATTTGAAAAGTTACTAAAAATGAAATTTAAAAAGCACAAATAAACTTCCTGACACATCATTAAATGCTATCATAATGAACTCCCTTTTTCAAGAGGAAGAAACAGAGTGAAAGTAAGAGTTTCAAATAAAACTCCCTTTTTCAAAGGGGGGGGTAAGAAGGGTGAGAAAAATGATGGAAAGGGAGATCTTGTTTTTCTCACCCCTTTTTTTCTGTCTCTTTCTTTCTCTTTTTTCAAGCCCGACTAGGCCATTCCAACCCGAATCAGCGATTTCGAATGATCTAGGAGATCCAGACCCGAGTTTTTTGAAAATCGGGTGTATACGAGTTAAACCTTGAATCGTGGCTAGGTTTTTAGCCAATCTGAGTTGACTCGGGCGATTTCCAAGTTGTATCGAGGAGTTTGCCAACTATGCTGAAAATAGCTTTCAGTTAAGGATCTTGACATGAAATACCATGCTTCTTCAAATGTACATAGATTCCTCATTCTATTGCCTCTGTATATCAAAGGAATACTGCTTGCAATGCTCATACCACATCTAGATCTTCTTTTTTCTCATGGTACTTATGCATGGATGGAAACAAAATATTCGGGAACCCAAATACATGTGAAAGAAACATAAGAAAAAGAAGAGGGTAAACTATGGAAGCCATTTGAAAAGCAGCGTGTCAAAACATGAATTGCTAATGAGGTTCAGGGAATTGAAGCTAAATATCAATGCACCTTCAGAGGTGCTTTAGGAATGTCGTTCTTCAACATGCTGAAGCATGCTCAACATTCTGTTCACTCTTACAAGATCATCTTTTCTTCACCATCCCACATTCATTTGGTACCTTATGAGAACTAGTTCTGACAATCAATCAACATCATAAGTCCACAACAGTAACCTAGACAAAATGGCAGCCGACAGAGGAACTTGTTCAAGGTACAAGCCACTAGATGAATATGAATAGCATTGCCATATAAGCATATTGTTGAGTTACATGCATAAACTCCATCAAATGGAATTTTTAAATGAATTTTTAAATACACAAACACACACACACATGTGTTTGTATAAGACAAACAGTCTAACAGCATATGCACAGAAAATTTTTTGGTTTCCATAACTTCACTTTTCTAGCCTAGTATTATTGATCCAAAGGATAAGTGGATAACGTTTATGTCTCCCATAGTAGAGTTCATGTCTCTGTCCATCATACAAACATGAAAATGAATGTGCACTGCTGAAAGAAACAACATCAGGAATGCTATCAATCTACACAACCGCACAAATACAACAGAACCCTCTACCAACTTATGCTCTTATTACCTATGGACACCATGACATAAGAAGTATTCCACAACCAAAGCATGACTTCTGCATTGGCAAAGAATGTTACTTGCAATCCTCAGATTTACTCTCCCTCAACATCCTTCACACCTTCTATCTAATAAATAGATTTGAATTGTCCTATGTCATTTTGAAAGGGATTTCTTCATATACGTCTCTACTTACAGGCTATTGACATGTTAATCCCTACCTCACAAATATTATCATATCTATCCTATCTTTTCCATGAGAACTATAAATAGATGATTGAGGTTTAGTAAATTTGTCAATAAGAACTGGCCAACTTCCCAATGACATAACTGCCTTCAAAAGACAAGAAATGAGCAAATGAACATGTTAAATAGGATGGTGTACAAGCATTTTTTTTTTAAATGACAAACACATGCCGCTGACTACATAAATCTGATAAGTGATAAGCTGCTGATGGTCAGAGATGGATTTGTGGTTTGACCATACAGGATGAGAAGAAGAATGTATTTAATTGCTCCTATCTGAAAGACAAACTAACATTTGAAATCTAGAGATCCACATAACTCCAGACCCTTCTTTCCCTGGCCCTCACAGACTAAGGATGCAAATTTTTAACTAAAAGTAGGAATTTGGGTTGCTTTCTTTTTCCTTTTCCCACACAAGACAAATAGTAGGAATCTAAGGTCCAAAAAATTCAAATCCATGACATTTACATATGGCCAAAACATTCAAAAGCACCAGACCATCCTACACAATCATGCATATCAAATTACAAAACGAAAAATAGAAAAATACCAAGTAATATTGTCATAAATTATACTATGCATACACACATAGACCATGACGTTTTGTGAAGCGATAAATTTGGAAGCGAGGAAGTCAACTAGATGAACGCATGATCTCAGATTCAAAAGAGAGAAATTTACATAACGATAATGCCCTTAAGATGCAAGTATGCAACTAATTATAGAGGAGGCTGTATTGTTAGTTAGACTTTGTTGGAAAAAATTTAACACAAATAATTTATAACAGTAGGCTTTGCTACATATATATCACATAAAGCTATGTGTTTATTAGTTTTTCAAACCAACAGTTTTCAACAAAGAAAAGTTTTATGTTTATTTTGACTCAATCACATCATTCTTACCTGCATGCAGAACTCTTGGATGCACAAGAGCAACAAAAATTAGGATGTAAGAATATCAGTTTATATGATCACATAAACATCTAGCATAGCATCGGAACTAACTAATGACTAGATAAATGATGTCACTGTCAAGCAGTTAACTAGTTGCCCAGCCAGTTAAGCATTATTTTACTTCCTATGGTGCTCCAGCATATGCTTGAGCACATATTTTCAGAACAAAGAGCCTAATTTGAATGATCAGATTACTACCATGCTGCAGCTTCTGAAATAACTTATGACTATTAACTAGATAAGCGGCACCAAATTCAAGCAAATAAATAGCTCTCAAGCTACTTAAGCACTTCATTCATCACTAGGAAATTTTTACTTATAATTCAATAAATGTTCCTACATATACCAGCCGCACAAGAGAGATCATGTTTACTTGCCCACTCAGCAGTCTGAAGAAGTTTAATGCTGACTGAATAACCATAACTAAGCCAGAGAATTAGCTATGAAAACCTTACCAGTCTTGGCACACTTCTTGATATACATGCCAATGTCTTTGCACGAATGCGGGGATTTTTGTGTTGAAGATATGGTTGTAGCTTTGGCAATAGTACAGTGGGCGAGAGACACATGGTCATTGTAATTAATGTCCGCTCAGCAGCATCACAGACAAAACGTTTGTCTTGTGAAGACTTCAAAAGCAATTGCACAAGCTGTTTGAAACAAAAGAAGACAGTCAGATTCACACACAAACAATGAAACAAGTGTTCTCACTTCTCAATAAACTTTTGAAAACAGGCATAACAGTAACACATAAAAAGAGAATAACGAAGAACCAACCAACAAAGAAACAACATTCATATTGGTTCTTACCAGAGGCTCGAAAAAGTCAATAGTCTGATCTCTGTAGACCTTGAAAATATCAGCAGAAGCCATAATTGCAGTTTTGCATACAGCACTTCTTGGGTTCTTCAAGGACTTCACTATAAGTGAAATCACATCTCCCCTGTTTCGGGAATGAAATTCAATGTATAGGAACTACAAAAGCCAGAATGAAAAAAAAAAAAAAAAAAAAACGCAAACAATCTGAAAGTTGTTACTAACTATCGGCATTATTAGGACTAATACCAACTACATGAAGTTACTTACAAAAGCCAATAACAGGTGAATTGGGGCTTTTAGAAAGAACTAAGAAGGACTAAACCATGATCCATACAAGAATGAATAATGTGTTAACAGAAACATAAAATGTCTGCTTTCACAAGGAAAACACTTACAGCATTTCGGCAATTGTTTCCTTATGGAAAAGGGCCAGCTGACGCACATGGTTAAGGGCTTCACAGACCAACACCCAGTCTTTGGAGTCAAGCCTTGCTAATAGTGTCTACAAGAAACACAAAAAGCACCGTCAGAGGGAAAATAAAAGACAATCTATTGCGCAAAAGATGTACTTCAACGGGACCATAAAGTCGTTGCAAAGCAAGAAGCAAGGTTAGTACACTTAGACTAGTATCAACATCTTCAAGCTGATGTAGATTCTCTGATTCTATGTACTCTATTTCCACGTTTCCATTTGCTGCAGCAGGATCCAAGGTTTTGACTTCCTTTGATGGAATAGATGAGACCAGAGATGCAGGTCTTACATGATTCATTTCCTTCAGATTCTCATTTTTAGCCTCTATGGGTGACTTCTCTAAGACACCCTTGCTACAATGTTCACTGTTCTTATCAGATACAGGCAGTACGTTGAGATCTCTAAGTGCTTTTTCTGACATTGCTTCGAACCCTTAAAATGCTGCAAAAGAAGATAAATCAACAACAGTTAAGTGGCCGGTTAAGCCTTAAAACGCCACTAAGAAAGATAGAACTGTAAAAGTTAAGTCTGGTTAAAGTATCGGACTGATTCTAACCAATAGTGACATATAATGGCATAAGCTAGTCGGGATCCTGCAAAAGCATATGTGCAAGTGCAATCGGAGTCTTACTATTTCAATTTGCTCTGATAACAAATTTACTGTTTACATGTGAATTTACATGATTCATTAGGAAAGAATCAACAACAGAATTTTGCTTTGATACAAAAAATAAAATCGTGGATTTGTGCATTCCTTGACCCACCAATTCTTGAAATGCCATGAGATCCGGCATAGGGTTCCTATTCATAAACGAACCACGCAGATCATGTTCATGCAGTCAAATTCGACCAAAGCAAACCCAAAACAATGAGACGCAGAGATGCATTTAAATTAGCTTGTAAATAAAGATCTTACTACATTCAACCCATTGTACAGTGGACGCACATGACACAAAAAAGAAAACGCGCAATTGAAACTTCAGTGAGCCACATCAGTACAATGTTTACACCCGGATCACGGTCCTCTATGTGAAGTGAACAGATAAGACAAGGAAACATTCCAAGAAGAAGATAAGTGCGTGAGAAAAACGCAGGCGGAAAGTAATAGATCTATTCAGACACCGCCTTTTCCAACCATTACTTCAAATTCAAGCCCGCATGCCGGTAACCACTTGTCGGCAGGCAGCCGGAACAGCTCAAAAGAAAGCAATTCAGGAGATCCAAGAGAAAACAAGGAGTTGATCTAAGAGCGTAGAATCATACTCCGGACCAATGCGATTCCCGGTCACTAACTGGGATCGCCGGGCGATGGCGCAAAATGGCGGTGCGTCGGTGGGCTTTCGAAGACCGGGGATCTTCGTTAGCGGTGGGTCCCGATCCGCGGGACCTCCCGTCAACTCGGCGACCTGTCGGTAGGAGCGACCAAACACGGCAATGGGACGACGAAGAGAGCAACAGAAACACAGAGCAAGATCTACGCCGGCAGGCAACCTCCAGCGGGTGGCGTCGGTGGGTAGGGCGGAGGTCACTAGGGTTGCGAGAGGCTGAAGGCAGAAGAGTTGGACAGTGACAGCGGGCGAGAGCGAGTGAGAGAGGGAATTGGGTGAGAGTAACGCCTCCCTCCTCCGCCTCGTCCTCCTCCTCCTCCTGAATTCTTGCTTGCTACCGACTGCTCGTTCTATTTTTAAAGAACGACGGGGACACTGGGGAGGCGCTCCCCGCTCCCACTCTCCGCGAAGTCGCTTCCTCTCTCCCAGCGTCTTTTCTATTCAATGCCGTGGGCCCCACTGCTGTCTACGGCAACATGGGCCCCTTCATCATCATATTACTTTTTATCATAATTATTATTGCTCAATTATTACGTGTTTGTTCGGTAACATTTGGATTGGATATCTGGTCGATGACCCCACTATTTAGATCTCGGATCCTCGGATCAATCGTTTTAATCCAATCTAATCAGATGTCCGAATCCGATGTGCATTTTTCATGTCCGATTTACCGAATATTAACTACTAATACATTCGGATTCGAATGTTAATGAATAAAAGTTTAATCCATCTTTAATTCTCAATTTTTAAATTCAGAAGCTGTATCTGATTGGAGTGTGGTTTTTATTTTTCACATCTAAAACTGAGTAGGCAACTTAAAGGCCGACTCTTAAAATATATAAACAAACATTGGATATAGGATGTTTACTGGATTCGATTCCAAATTTGACCGGCTATTTGTTTAAAACTTAATCTGATCGATGCCATTTCTTAATTTTGAATCCAAACCAATTGCTTGATCGGATTTTAACTATTTTTTCATATCAGAATCTAAACACCCTAGCATTGGTTGATTCTTCAAAATAATAACAGTAACAATTGTAGTAAGGCTCGAATGTTTTGCATATAGCTCTTTGATTGCATACGATTTCATGTTGCATTTAACCGCCTGCATCACATCAAACTTGAAACATATTTCTAATACTTCAGAAGCTCGTGTTTCTTATCATTGTTTTTTAATCCAATTATATAATTTTTGACAGGTGATGATGTAGAGCTCATTTATAGTGAAATTATCGAACATGTATTGAGGTTTTAGGTAGAAATATTTCACAAGAACTTGCAATGGATCCAACTCTTCAGTTCTTTTCCTGTGACAAAGGGAAACGAGTATCTTGCTGCTGCAGTAAATGGGAAGCTCACCCTCATTAATGGCCGCACGTACGAAGGGACCCATTGCTACAACTCCTTCATCTTTATAGGCTCCGGCTAGCTTCTATAGATCTTACTGGAAATCGAATTTTCATGTATGATGAGATGCAAAAATAGAAACTCTCGTGCAACGACAACTTAATATATGTATAAGACTGTACGCTTGCAATGCAAAAATCAAATGAATCGAAGTTTAACTTTTATTACATTTTCTTTTTCTGTTGCATTACAAGTTTCAATATTACAGTCGTTTCAAATATGTTGGAGAACATCAGTTTCTTGTCACAGTTATATCCTTCTATGTTCACAAGCACGACGGATTCAATTTAACAATATGTCGCTAATGTGGGCATACTATTGATCAGGAAGTTCAATTTCAGTCTATGCTTCAGGTCTCAAACAATGTATTTACTTTGTAAATGGTTGATGTTTGATCTGCTGGTTTTTTTGGCTAAAAAATTGACAGAAAAAGAGACAGAAGACAAAACTCTTAACAGGCAATAGTTTTGCTCTGTTTGATGGAAAGAAGCAAAGTTAGTTAAACCTACCACTTTAAGTGAAACTTTTGCCAAAAGCAAAACTTATACCTAGCTACCAAACATTGTTTAAATATAATTTCACCCTACATTTAAGGACAACTAGTACCCTCGACCAAATTTCACCGTGAAATATGTCTCTTACAACAGTTCACCTTACGAGGAGACCAACGTTGCAAATATTGTACTTCAAATAGTATCAGCATTATAAGCCATATCAATTAGTAGGAAAAAACAATTGATTTTAATATATATAGATATATATTATATAATTGTGTAATTAATGCCGATAAGGCCTTTATATCAGCCGCTTATTGTGTATCACTGTCGGTGACACAATGCCTATCGACCACTCCGGACTAATATTGATATCATTAGAGAGGACAACTTCCCCCTTAAAAAAAAAGGAGTACCTTTCAAAAGTATAAATCAACCTCTATATATATATATATATATATATATATATATATATATATATATATATATATATATATATATATATATATATATATATACGAGGACACTCAATATTTTATTGAAAGTAGAAACTTTCATCTAACCCTTCTTGGGGCACAAGGATTTGTGTTTTGCTTTCACTTGTTTACATTTATAGTCTTTGATCGGTATCAATGTAGATCCATTGTCAAAATACTTAATCTTCATCCAATGGAAGCTAAACGGATCCCAATGGCACTTGAAGTTGCATCCAACCTCAGGACCAATCTTTTCACGTAGGAAGTCCTATTAAAGCTTTCTAGCCAACCTTCAATAAGGGGTCCGTCCGTTCATACATCTCATGCAATAAGCAACTTCCGAGTTTATAAAATAGCAAGACATGACACGATACATGTAAAAGTTTCATGGTTAACTTAAGGAACCATCAACAACCGATTAAAAAACCGATAGCACACCGGAACAGAGAACAGATTACAGCCGTGACGTAAAATCTTTGACAAGTTTCTCTTGTTATTGAAGGAATCAAAGTGGAACGTGGAAAAGGCGGCGTTCGATGCGATCTGTCTCTCCTTGGTTTTCTTTATAAGCAGCTTTAAGTGGGACAAAACTAACGGGACATTTTTCAACTTGAAAGTGGAGGCAAAGGGCCCACGGGGATGTTGTTTTCTTCGCCTGGAAACAATAAATTGTTCTATTTCTAAGAAGTGGCGGAGTCAGAAAAATTAGTTGGAGAGGCACTTGTTTAAACAAACTCAAAATTTGGTGGGACACTTATATATATATATATATAAGAATAAATATTTAAGATTTCTATTTAAAAATAAAAAAAAATTAAGAGGCTGGCGTGGGCAACTGCCCACACCAGCCAGGCAGCCACAATATGGCTACGCCACTATCTCTAAGATCATTAGGTTGCTTCGAGGCTTGAGTAGACAGTGAGACTGCTTTCAACTCATGGAACACCTCTACCTTTTGCAGCGTATGAAAATATCACTCGAAGAGGAACATGCAATCTATGTATTTCTCATGACATCTACTATGCATATCCCATTCCAACTAGCTATGTTACACATCTTCATACTTCACAAACACTTTTGAATGTGTCTCATTAGAGAACAATTATACTACTCATATATGCTTGCTTTTTGGTCCCAACATGGGAAAACAAGATGTACATTCCGTGCACAAATGCGTGAGACTGTAGTCTACATGAACATGTGTTGGTTTGCCTTGTGTTGATTCAATCAACTAAGAGGTTCCCAAACAATGGAAAAACGAGAGAGAATGATTGATAATTTCGAGATAGTTTAAGTTGGTAGAAACTATTGGGCCCTTACTCTCCTTGGAGAAACCATGGAAAGAAATTAAAGGCAGAAGCTAGAAGAGTTTTTGTTGGTTGCCACATTAAATAAATAAGAAAAGCTACGGGGTTTGGTTCTATATAGTCGTGTAGCTAGAAATTTATAGTCAAGAGGCGCGACCATTTAAATGTCAAATCTTAAAGAGTATTCATATGAAGAAAAGTAAAATGAATAAAATATCAATATATGTGTGGGCAAATGCCCCCAACAGCCACAACGTGGCTCCGTGCAAAACCGACGTCTTGCACCTACTATCCATATGAAGCTATGCTTGGACTACCTTTTGCCTAAAACTTGTTAACGTCATTGATATTGAAATTAAATTCATTGAATCACGAACGATGTCAAACAACTCAAATAGGCATCACGTTCATACGTAGATGTGTCGATTTTATGGGAATTTATAGGATGAAAAGTTTTCTACTTGTAAAATTTTAAGTAGCGTTTGGATAATACACTTAAAGGAATTGGTTTTGTGAAAATTATTTTTGAAACAACTAGATTTTCTAATAAGTTTTAAAAAATTGGTGTGTGCTTTGGTAGTAGCAGTAGAACACATTTTTTTGAATAATTCAAAGGGGTGTCAGAAAAATGAGTTTTGCTAAAACTTGGTTTTGGTGTCCCCAAACTTGATTTGAATGGTGTTTTTCCTAAAAAAAAAAAGCAGTTAATTTTAACAAAACGAACAAAAACCAACTTGCAACTCAAAATCAAATTGAAACATACAATTTTAATGGCAGCGTTTGATCAAAAAGATCTAAATGGCGAAGATTGTAATTGAAAACTGCCGATGTTTTTCTCCCGGGTGTTTGGGGGAGTTGGGTAGTCCAAATCCGACGATTGAATCGATAAAATATTGTGAAAAAAGTTTGCCTGTGGTTTTGTTTTTTTCGGGTTTGGCTTCCTCGTTCTTCTCCGCTCGTTCAACACTTTTTCCCTTTACCTTCACCCTGACCCAACAAAAATACGGAAGCAACCTCTCGCTCTCTCTCTCTCTTCATTCTCTTCTTCCCCTTCTCCCGACTCCCACTGTTTCCCCCTTCTTTCTCATTCTTTTTGTAAATTGGAACAGGAAAGACTCGGCTATTTCTTGGGGATCTTGGTGTTTTGGCGGTAGTATGGGGAGGCTCTCGATGGGCAGCCGGAAATAGGAATTCCGGCGCCTACCAGGATGGAAGGGAAGGATGAGATCCGGCCGAGGACAGGCGGGGTTTTCCTCTGCATCGATCTGAACGAGATGCCCGAGACCGTTCCTCCCGACGCCTACAACGTCGTAAAGCGGCTCCACGAGAACGTAGCGCCGGCGACGGGGGCACCGGCTGAACACCCAGGCGAGACCGGAGTGGGAGAGGTGCTTGCCTGCGGCTTGTGTGGCCGCCCGGAGACGAGGGGGAGCACGTTGGTCTGCGACGGTTGCGAGCGGGGTTTTCATTTGAGCTGCCTGAGGATGCGGCATCGGCGGGCTGTCGAGCTGGAGGACTGGTTGTGCGGCGAGTGCGAGGAGGCAGGCGACGGGATCCTTCGGTGGGGGCTGGGGGCAGTGAGCGCCAGCGGGGAGCGGAGGAAGAGTGGCGGTGGGGTAAGGTTGTTGGACATTAACGCTTTGCCTCCGAATGACAGCGAGAGCGACGCTGAGGGCGGTGGCGGTGAAGATACCGCAACTTCTAACTCGAGGTACCCATCATCTATCTTTCTCCTTTTATGCACTTCTTTCCCGCTGCTTCTTTTGGGTAGCTGGTCTCGGGGGTAAAATATGTACCTTCTGTTGCCAGTTCAAAATCTCTGGGAGTTTTCATGATCAAGACTCTCTTTCTTCCATTTCTGTACTTGTACTTGTTGGTCTGGGTTCTTTCTATTGTTGGTGAAGTAGGCAAACACAAAAAGACACCACTTTGACATATTGTATGGTTGTAGAAGCCAAATGTCGAACGATGATTTTTTCTCACGGTGGTCGTCGAAAATGGACTGTATGAGCAATGGGTACGACCTATCGAATAGGAAAATTTCAACTGCAGCAGATTTTAGCAAGAGACGGAGTTTTACGGACGAGAGGACCAGCAATGAGGCGAGAACGGATAGAAATAGTTTGGACAATGTGGTTTCAGGTATCACCGCTAAGGCGAAGCCGAAACGTCGAGGTAGGCCTCGATCAGCAAGTAGGTTGCAGCAGGATGTTTTGTTAGAAGCGTTGGAAGATTATGTTTCAAAGAACCACGGCGTTCTGGGAGAAGGTTGGCGTATTGAACTCAAGCAGCGCGGGGCTAATTCCGAGGCAGGTGCAGTTTATTGTGCACCTGAGGGCAAGGTGCTCTACTCGATGAGTGAAGTTGCTATGTATCTTGGGCTGAAACCAGCTAAAGATTTTGGAAATGGGTTTGCATCTGGACAGAAGCGTCTGCCTTCTTTCAACAGAAAAAGGTGGGAATCAATGAGATTAAAATGTGCTGGTCTGGATTCTGTGACCACAGACACTTGTATGGATGGTCCAGATATCACAAGAAGCGGCAGTGAGGAGATTTGTTCTGATATTGAAATGGAGGAGCCAAATGTGTGCCGTCCGAAGTATGAGGGGAATGCAATCGAAGCTACTGCGCAGCTGAACAATTCATGCCCTTCAAAACCTAATGTAAGGACTTAACTTTCCTAAATTTCAATACGTTATCATATAAAAAAATATGACTCCATTGCATTGATTGTATGCTATTGCATTTGTAATTTCACGACACAGATTCACTTTTCAATGTAAACAGACTGTTAATGACGTTAAAGACTCAGTGTACTGGCATATGTCTTTATATTTCCAACATTGGTTCAGGATGTTTTATAGATTGAAATGCAGACAAGTCTCTTCTGAAAATTAACTAGATTTCCTTTTGGTTACACCTTCCCAGATCAATTTACCAATTCAATACGAGGACTTCTTTATTCATCATCTTGGTAAAATTGATTGCCGGCCTCTGTATCATAACACTAATCAGATATGGCCCGTTGGATATGAATCTAGCTGGCATGATAGGATAACAGGGTCGTTTTTCACATGCACCATTACTGATGGGGGTGAGTTTGGACCCATGTTCAAAGTGAGAAGATGCCCGTGCACTGTGACCTCCATGCCAGATGCCGATACAGTTATTTCAAATATTAATGACGAGAAGATCGACAACGATCAGAAATTGGGTTTTGAGAAATCTTATTGTGAGTTAGGTTTTGATGAGGATGAATCAATTCAAATGCATCTCCATGATCCCTGCGAACTTTGTTCTCCTAGTTGCTATACCTTACAGGGTCCAGGAAACAATTGTCAACCGGATGGATCTCTCTCTTCTGAATATATGGAGCAATTGCAGCAGCATTCATGTTATATGGATGAAATTGGTGAATTTTTTGTGGAAGGACGGTCATCTTCTTCGGTATGGAGTATGGTGTCTCAAACACTTATTGATGCGTGCATTGAAATTTTCAAGCAGTCAGGCGTATTGCAGTTTTGCTGCAACCATAATCTCGGTGATACGAGGGAATTGTCTTCACCATTACCGGAACTCTTTAATGCTGGGGCAGGAGAAAGTGTTCAAAATTTGAGAAAATTCTGCAGTTCTACTGGTCCTAAACACATTCCTCAGGTGATTAAAAGTGAAAGTGATCTTGAGACATCATGCGAGGAACTAAGAAAATGGTTAAACCAGGATAGGTTTGGATTGGATGTGGAGTTTGTTCAGGAACTTCTGGAACAGTCATCTGGAGTTCAGTCATGTTCTGACTATGTTCTTCTTGCTGAAAGGTGTTCACCAGCAGCTTCAAAGACGGTTGGAAGTGGATTTTTTCTTGCCAAGCGGAAGGCTGAGGTTCACTGTGAAACAGAAAGCACCTCAGATGAATTATGTCGGAGCCTAAAGAGATCCAGAAATCTGGATTCAGTAGTGGAAAATGAAACTAAGGGAAAGGCCCCTCCTCCTGGCAGGCCATTGAGTACAAAGCTTCCATTAGAGTTGGTTGGTGATGTTCTTCAGGTATGGTCTTATTTAGTTCGTTTTTGTTTTGTGAAACACACTATACAATTAACGGAATGCTTTGTTATTCATTCTTTTCTTATTTCCTTATCTAATTAACATCTTGCTATTCTTTAATTTAGATGTGGGAATTTCTCGGGCGTTTTCATGAGGTCCTTGGCATGAAGGAACCTTTGTCATTTGAAGAACTTGAAGAAGAGCTTATTGAACCATGGCCTAATGAGCCCAGCGCTCTTGAAAAACTTGAGAAGGAAATTCAAGAATATAGGGAGCTAGCCGAGAAAAATAAAACTGGTAATCTTAGTTCCCATTTCTTGTCACCTGAAAATGAATCTGATTTGGCAATCAGCAAGGAGAACCAACATGCATTCATTCAAGTAGAGACGTTGTCTGTGAATGAAGCTGCACAAGGTCGAGTTGCTTCACGTACCTATGGCAGATGCACGGGTGTAGCTCTTGCTAAAGCTCATACTGCACTATTGAAGTTACTAGTCGGTGAATTGCAATACAAGGTTACCGCAATTTTGGACCCTAATGCTGATGCTGGGGAACAAAGACCCAAGCGAGGAAGAAAAAGAGATTCAGAAGTTTTACAACCTTTAAGAAAACCAAAACCTGATGTCCTTCCTATTAATGAATTAACTTGGCCAGAGTTATCCAGGAGATATGTTTTAGCTATCTTGGCTATGGATGGTACACATGAGACTGGAGAGATCACCAGTCGTGATAGTGCAAAAATCTTACGCTGCCTACGAGGAGATGGCGGTGTTCTGACTGGTGCACTTGCTGGTTTGTCTGGAATGGAAGCAGATGCATTGGTAGGGCTTTCTGTAATCTTCTTTCAGGCTTGGAACTTTCATCATCTTGCATACACATGCTATTTATATTACCAATATGATGCCAATATTTAGTTCTTGCTTGGTTTTGTATGTATCTCTGTGACAGTTTATTCTTTCATTAAATAGGCATGGCAAAAGACGTAGCTAAGCAAGGCTGAGCATAAAATTTAAGCTGTTGAGGCTTATTTTTTCAAGAATCTCAGGCTAGAGCTGAGTTTCAGATTATCCTGAGCTCATCAATTTATGCTAGTTTTTTCCTTTTTCTTTTCTGCTTGACATTTATTCCAAGCTTAGGTAAGTAGAAGAAGTGGGAGCAAACTTTAGGGGTCGTTTGTCAGAAGAGACATTTTGTGACTGTTTCACGAATCTGCCCCAAAGATTGGGGCAGGTTCCTGGAACATTAGAATTATTCTTCCATGAACTTGCCCCAATCTTTAGGGCAGATTCGTGGAACACTCACATAGTGTTCCTGTTGCCATTCGTCCTCTTATGGAACACACTAGAATTGAACCATTTTAAAATATGGTTGAAGTATTTATGGTCAAAGTTCCTTTTACACAATGGAGAACAAATTGATCAATCTTAATTGTCATCCGGCTAAAGGCAAATATTTCTCCTATAGTTTAAATCGCTCAAAAGCTGACCCTGTAGTTAGGATAGTACAATGAAAATTTCATGTTTAAATTACACATCATGGGTCTATCTGAGACATATTTGAAGAGCTATATCTCTGGGATATGGCTGAAGATATGGGGAAAACCAATTTTATCAAGTTCTATACAAAGGGTTTTTTGGAAGGGAATCAAAATGGAGGAAAAGCATGAAAACAATGGGGATGGGGAAAAGCAACAGAAATAAAAAATGTTCAATTGACATATAACTGGAAATACTACCTTTTACCTTCAATAAATTCAAACTCAAATGATAGAGTAGAACAAATTCAAATTTGTGCTGTCTGAGCCAGGTGTCCGTCTAGCTTGCTGTAAATTTCACAGAAAGAAAATGGAATGGCAACAGCAACTATGACCGATGCTACTCAAGGGTGGCTGCCCCTTGTCAAAGAGAGAAGGAGAGACCATGACTGCCACCTGAGGTCCGTGAAGATGGCTGCCTCCTCTCCTTTTTCTTTTTGTGGGAATCATGAAGGAAGAATAGGCGGGAGGTGCTTGAGCTAAAGGAAGGGCATATTGAGCTGTACTTTCTGGACATAAAGATGTGCTTCTAGTTATATAAATCTGTTATATTATGGGTATTTGATTTTTGAAGCCCTTGGAAAACTTAAATGGCTGCCTTTTGGCACACAATTGATACAAGACATGTCCACAGAATTAATTGAAAAAACAACTCAAAAATGTAAGAATTAGCCTCTAGAAGATGGGGTGTAGGTGCAAAAGTGGACTTTGCATATTTTAGTCATATGAGTATGGTATAACGCCGTGGTTGCATCTTCATTCCTAGATGGATCTGTATTTATAAGCTGAATTGGATGGTGGAACCATCCATTAGTGTGCTTAACATAGATATTTTGCTTGGCTTCACTCATATCTTATGCTTTCTTTCACAGAAGCATGATAGAACTCAAGATTAATCCTTGAGCTTGAGTTGTCAACTTCTCAAACTAACTTCAAAAGAGCCAGATTTTGGTTATAGCTATTGCATTAACTGTGGTTGTTTCTCTTACTCAGGAGCTTTCATCAAGTCGTTTATTGGCAAGTGAATTTAAACTAATTTATATGTTTTCAGCTTCTTGCAGAGGCTGAAAAACAAGTTTCAGATCCGGCAAATGAGGATATTATTGCTCCGGTGGACTGTAAAGATATTGAAATGGATAGTGCATGTGAAAGGGTAGCTAATGTTAGTGGTGATTTGCCAGAATGGGCTCAGGTTTTGGAACCTGTTAGAAAGCTTCCAACAAATGTGGGGACAAGAATCAGAAAGTGTGTTTATGATGCTCTTGAAAAAAATCCACCTGACTGGGCACGAGAAATCTTATTGCACTCAATCAGCAAAGAAGTTTACAAGGGTAACGCTTCAGGGCCAACCAAGGTGAAACTGTCCCCCTTTTTCTCTTGAATGGTCAATTGCATCATTACGCTATGGGAACTTCTGTTTGTTTTATTGTACTTCATGTGGATAATTATCAGTTCATTTTCTTTATGTATGTTGTCTTTTGTAACAATGCCATTCTCTAGTTCTGTAAAAACATAAAATGCTAAGTTTTCAGTTGTATGATTGGACAACAAAAAAGTAAAATCAAGAATAACTTTTTTTTTTCTTATGTACAATCCATGTAATGCCATTCTATTCTATTGCCATGACTTGCCTATGTCTGGTGTACTTGTGCATAAATTTTGAATTCATGTGGGAAGTTCATCCAGTAAATTATGCTACACAGATATGTCCTCATGTTTGACTAGGGGAAATCAAATCTTGCTTCTCTAACTAATGATCAAGTATTTTTGGCAAGAGACCAAAACTTGATTGTATGAGTAGTAATAATAGTCCATTCAAATTCACATGGATCATTACTGGATGTGAATGCACTTGATGCATGCAAAATTATCTGGATAGATGATTCTCATTGCTTGTGCTTAGGTACAAAACGGTTCAGTTTCGTTATTGAATACTGATGCTTTTTGTGCAAAAATTGGACCTTTTTTGTGGTTATAGTTGCTGCATCTTCAGTTCAGTTGCCAAGTATTTGAAGACTGGTATCCTGAGGTTAGATGGGTACTTGCATGTATAGGAGAATGTTCATGTTGCATGAGTAAGTTCCATATTGTTTACGCTGAGCCTGAGACAACAGTTTTTGATAGTGCGCACTTACACATAAACTGTTGGGCTTTATTTATTTATTTATTTTTTGAGGCTTCTGAAACAGTTTTTGAATTTATTTAATAAAAATTTGTTCCCACCATACGCAACAAAACATTAGGTTTCAAATTCTTGTAAAACAGCAAAACCTATAACCTTAACAATTTTTTTATAAGGTTTGCTTTTCAAAATCAATCTTTTGTTGCACACTAAAATTTTAAAATCTAAAAGGAAAACACATGAGGTGTATCAGAGGAATCTTAAGAGAAGTGCGGGAGAAGGTCAAACAAGGAGGAAGCATAAATCTTGAAGTGTGATAAGTCAAGAAATAAGTATGATTTTTTACCCTTCGGAAATAATGTGTCCCATCCTACTGAAGGAAGCCTTTTGGGAGCAAGCTTCTTTTGCTGCATTAGGGTATGGTAAACTATAAAATCATTGCCTGCTTGGGATGATGTGCTTGGTGACATGGCCCATTATATTGCATGGTAGTTTTCACGAATCACGTTCACTTTTAGAGAAATATGATATGGTGCTTCTCTGGTTTCTGTTGTCAAATGTTGCATGAACGTGATTAGTTGTGGTAGTCAGCGAAATGTTGTCACCTGGTCTCTTGAAAAGGTTGAAACTGCTACTGTGCTACACTAATGCAGCATGATGTGGCTTTAGGCTCAGGTGTTGATTGTGGCACAGGTTAGTGTGTCAATGCCAGATGCACTCAAGCTAACCATTTGACTAAGTCTAGAATTCCCTAGTTATCTTTTGAACATCAATTGGGAAATTGAAAGGATGAGAATTTATTTTGTAACTGAATAAGTAGCCATATGACATTATTTTATTTATATTCTGAAAATCATTGTATGGAATTATTTATGTATATGTGTGCACCACACAATGTGTACACATATACAGTGACAGGCCCTGAACTTATGTTTTCTGAAATTGCTATGTTTTACCTGCCACGTCTTCCACACCTATACCATGTACTCATTGTTGTTGAAGTCTAGTGGTTTTGATAAATACTAACCGAATAATGTTTGACACAAACATATTTGAATTCTATGTCCGAGCTCTGCCTCCTGCACTGTGCCAACACTGAAATATGAAAATAGCATTAAATCGAACAAGATAGCCTGTTTTAATGGGTTTTTGAGATGTTTAAGTTGTTCTATTTGTTCTTTTCAGGTAAAAAAAAAAAAATCAGGGTGCTAATAACATGATAAACAGCATTTCTTGCACAATTTTGGTGTCGAAAATGATGTCTCAGACTACACTTCAATTTGGGAATAATATTGGAATGGTACTGAAATATATTCTTCTACTTTGAGAACATCCATATGTCTTTGAAAGACTGGATGGAATTGCACATCCTTAGACAAGTAATCTTGGTATTTTATATATGTGTTTATGTATGTAAATATCTATTCTACTTCTGAAGCTTAGTTTGATTATCTGGTCAATATTTTGTTGATCTGATGATTATGATTAACTGGTACTTTTTATTTTTTTCCTTCATAGGTGGTCTATTAATCTTTGAATCGTCACTACATGTCATGTCCTGATTGTCTCAGTTGATGCTTAGGAACTTTCTATTTATTTCTTCAGACCTGATCTTGAAGTTGGTTAGTTTCCTATGTAAATACCTTATTTTTTGATGACTGGAAGCGCCGCATTTGCATCCTTTTGTTTTTCTATGATGTGGCTTGTTGCATTGGAGCTGGATTCCTTTGACTTGTTTCAGTGTGGGGTCATTCCCTTAGATCTGTACTTGGTATTTATCATTGTCACATATATCCTGAAAATTATAAACAAATAAAAATTAATAAAAAATACGAAAGAAACACAAAAAAAAGTGTATAATACGCCCTTTTTTTCACGTTTTTTTTATTTTCTGGGCGTCTAATTGCTGTTTTATATGGTTAATGCATTTTTTTCGATTAATACGCGTTTTCTGTGACACTGCTTGGATGATGCTCGTATTGTATCCTCTTTGTGCAATTCTCTCCTTGGCATGAATGTTGAGTTCTAAGTTGTAACTGCAAGGCAGATATTATCTTGGATGCAGATATATCTTAGCTTTAAAGTTTCTTTTCTGGACTTTGTCAATTTGATATGTTTCTGAGAAAACCCTTGGTCTCTTTATTTTGGGTTCTGTTTTTTTTTTTCTGTTGCTTTTTGTTATCAAAATCGAACAACAAAAGCTAAACAGTCATCTGAAAGTTAAAATATTCTGATAGGGTGGCGTTGGCTCTAGGCGTTAACTAATCTATAGACCATAAATGTCTAAGATACTTTTATGTACTCATAAATTTGCAGATGAATGACATCTCAAGCGGCTTATTGTGTAGATGTTTAATGTGGCTGCTGTTTCTGCCATGAGATGCTATATTGAAATCCCTTGGTATCATTAGTTTCATCTACGTATCATTCAATCCTGCTCCCTTGTTATAAACTCATCCTTTCCATTCAATCCATGTTCTAAAATTTGCTGTAACCAATCTTCTGTTGTCTATGTGGTACAGAAAGCTGTTCTCTCTTTGTTGGCTGATGTTTGTGGAGAAGGAACACACCGCAAACCTGATAAAGCAAGAAAACAAAGAAGTGGTCATTCATGTGCTGAAATAATAATGAAACAATGTCGGGCTGTACTACGCAATTCCCTTGCTGCAGATGAAGGAAAGGTTTTCTGCAATTTACTAGGATCAACTCTCGTAAGCACAAATGATAATGAGGATGAGGGGATACTTGGAGCTCCTGCAATGGTTTCTCGGCCATTGGATTTTCGAACAATTGATTTGAGGTTGGCAGTGGGTGCATATGGTGGAATGCATGAAGCTTTTCTTGAAGATGTTCGGGAGGCACGTGCATGTTACCGCCTTTCATTTTCTTTCCAGTGCTTTTATTTTAATCAATGTTAATATAAAATATTTCCCTAGCTAGATGTTGATGGTAGGTAAATGCGGTTGTTTGGTACTTCTAATTCTTTATTTGTTTGTGATGTGTACGTGTCTGTTGGGGCCTTGCCTTCATCCATATTCATCTTTAGTATTTGGTCACTTACCCATGACAGATAGTGGTATAGAGAAAGTATGTCACAAAAAAAATAGGCAACTTAGCTTGCCTGTATGACTATTTCTTGACCACCAAACAAGTGTACCCAATTCCAAAATACATTGTTGATCCATGTTCCTGCAACTCCTCCCTTCTTATGTTCACCTTTTTGGATCCATAACTAGAGAATAGGCCACATCAGATGTATCTGGGGAATGTGTGCCCTCAACTCAATAAAAGAAAACCTGGTGCTTCCATTCCCCTCCTAACCAATGGGGCAAGTGTGCTTGTGATCTAACTGACAGAGTGCTTATCTTATCCTAGATAAAGAGAATGGCTTCAAAATTTTGGTGTTGTATAGTAGGATTCGACCAATAACGTTGCTGCACGGTGATGAAGGATATAAGCAAAAAAATCAAAAGGATTTTTGATGATAGAAAACTATGATCCTCATTTGGATATTGTGCTCAATCTTTTTCACGAATGTGAATGTGAATTTACGAATGGTTCTTTGGATCTCCAAATGCTTTACCTTAATGTTTTTTTTTTTTTAATTTTTGGGCCACATTCCATGTTTAGCAATCCATGATTCCCTTGGATTCTGTCTCATGACAATATGTGCACTCCTTTAATGTTCGATTGTTGATATAGCTGTTCTTCATATTTTAAGCAGGGAGTTGGGAGAAAAATTTCTTGATGTAGTAGCTTGTGTCATATTTCATATATGGCCAATTTGAAATATGAAGCCATTTGTGTTCACCTTTAACTTTCTTTCTGTTTTTGCTAGTGCATTTATCTGAAAGTGCATGAAAGAAAGAGAAAAAGCATGCTCTTTTTCAGTGGTTTAAAAAGAAATGATTCTATTAGCTAGATTTTACAAGGCTACTTGGAAATAGATGTGTCATACTAAATGATAGTGTAGACTTGTCATGAAGTAAACTGGCTAATTGTTCTAACTGGTCAATTGTTGTTGACTGCGTTCTTGTTTATTCTTATATGGTTTTTCTTTTTGTCAGCACACTTGGTTAAATTGTTCTCAAGTGCATAAAAGTGGCCATTATTTGCAATATCATGGGTTCTATAATTTAAACCTGAATTTTGGTACTAATTATCTGTTAGGTTTAGATGCTGAATTCTGTTTTTGCAGATAAAACTCTACTTTGATTTGTTTGATAGAAGGAATTGAATTTGTGATACTTAGTTATTTTCAGTTTCAAGATTTTTTGGCCCAGTTGTTTAGGAATGGAAAATTTTTATGTGGCCAGTTCTGACAATTTCTGCCTGAGTTTGCATATCTGTATGTGTGTGCGTGTGTTGAAAGGCAGGAATAAATGTACTTTTCCCTTTTATACATTTTCATCATAGATTGACATTTTTTCTATTGTGAATTATGGATTTCTGTCGCTTGTGTCTGGGCATTGTCAATATGCGATTTCCTTCTGGAGTCTGGAGTTAGGACAGTGACAAGAAAAGAGGGATATCATGCATGATTGCTTATATCTGATCAGCTATTTTTTCCCATTCTGGAATCCTGACCGACCTTCATTTTTGTCAGCAGGTTTGGAGTAATATTAGCACAGCTTATGGTGATAGGCCTGAACTCCTTCAGTTGGCTGAATCTCTATCACAGAATTTTGAATCTCTATATGTAAAAGAGGTTTGCTTCTTGTATGAATCCTTTGGAGTTTGTAAGTAGTATCAAACACTTAGTTAGATGTGATAGCAGACATAAATTTTCTTCTCCTGTGAAAGTAAATGCCAGCACTAGGATCAGAGTTAGTATATCCATTTGTAAACAGAAATAACTTCAGAGATGCATTCTAGTTCCTATGTGTAAATTCCTTTCTCAACAGTAGACAGCTGCATTTTATCCTGTAAAACGTTTACTTGTTTTAGGTTAGACCAATTGTTACATGATGCCTAATGTTGTGCCAGATAACTAAAAGCCTATGGCTCACTGAATTACTGCTGCAGTTCTGCTTTAGTCTTTTATCGCCATAGTGACATCAAATGAAAATTAAAAGTTAGTAAAATACAATAGTTTGAAATATTCTCTACATACAGTTTCTCTGTTGATGGTTGATAGTTGCATTATCATGTAACTTCTATTTGTTTTAGGAGAGAAGCTAGAATGGTTATCTTAGTGCTGTACAGTGCTAAAGCCTAGAGGCCTTTAAAATTTACACATTGAAATAAGTCAACAACTGCTACTTTGGTCTTTTATAATCATAAATATTGTGGCGCTTTGAAAATATTAGGACCAAACAATAAATGTGATAAATGGAAATCCAACTCCAACATTTGTAACATCTTGAATGTAGTTAAACTAATATTAACAAATAATTGTGATTGATTTACTTTTATCATTATTCTTTGACATACTTGAAATCCCAATTGCCACAACAATAAAGGGCAGTAATATGAACTGCCAAATACTGTTTTCAATAAGGTAACAACTATGATATCAATTGTGAGTCCTTTTTCTTAGGCTAAGGTAGTAGATGAGGTAAGGTCCTTTTATTGTCCCAGAAAAAAAAAATTGTTCCCTTCAGGTGTTGAAACAGGATTGAAATAGTAGGTGCAGTGGTGGTGGGCTGCTTTTCTGGTTCTCACTGATGTGGATATAAATTCTTAACCTCTCTCTGTCTCTGTCTGTCTCCCTCTCTCTCTCTCTCAAACACACACTCTCTCACATTTTTAAGGTCCTTAGTACCATCTTCTTTTCAGATAAAACAAAATGGGTTCACAATTTTTTTATATTATGTGTCTATGTCTGAAGTTTTTCCAAGAAAATCCAATTTCATATATCTCAATGCTATTCTATGATGTGCAAGTCCTGCAAATAAGCCTGTGACTGAAGTGTTCTATACCTAAGCTATAAGAAATCTCTGTTGTCACCACTTGGGTGAGTGTGTGTGTATGTGTTTGTGCATGCACTGGTAGCAACATTTGATGTAGAGTGTGACAATTCATATTGTTGAGTATAAGTCATAAGTGGTCCAGAATAAGAATGATATATTAATGTAATATAGGATATGATAAGGTTGTGAATTTTGTTTTTTATCTTTCTGATGAAGCTGTCATGTAACATTTAATAAATCATGATTTGCATAAAACATTGAGTGCTGGAGTAAGAAAAAAAAATGCTGTAACAGAATGCATATTTTCACTAGAAATGATTAAAACTTAACAACATAGATCTTCCCACACTCAAACTATTGTGAAGCAGAAAAAAAAGGTTTGTACTTTTAACTGCCCAAGGCTTGAACTACTTAATTGTCATAAAAAAAATTCGTTTTGAAGAAATCTTTACAGAAAAGAAAAGGGACCAGGAAAGCCTTATCTTTGGTGTATGAGTGGAACCTTAAAATTATTTCACTCCCTTAGATGTATAAGGATATGCTCTGTAACAAAAAGTGTTTAATGGGATTTATGATATTTTATGGCCATTCACCATCGCATGTTACATATAGTTATTTGAAATATGCATGGAGCAGGCTGTTGCTGAATCAGGATAAGAAAGAGCTAATGCTCTTGTAAAAGGATTTTTCATCTATGCGTCATTTTCTATCAGCGGTTGAGGGCAAGCTTGCCGTTAAGTGACATTAACCATAGTAAAGAAACTGGCGAGACATTACTTACTCTTGACAGTATGCATGTTCATGGATTTTAACCACACTAAAAAGTATGAACACAAATGAAAATAGAAATCTTGTTGTCTGTAGAATAAAGCTTTTATTAAATGAAATGATGAGATGGTCAATATTTTGAAAGATAAAAGCTGACTTCCATTATTTATGCTGCCGCCTTCAGGCATCGATTCTGGTTTTCTTGGTTTCATGCTGTGAAACATACTTAAATGTGAAATTGTTGTCTTAAAGTTTTCAAAACCACTTTTACAGGTCCTTGGCCTCATCCAGAAACTAAAAGGAAATGCTGGTCCTGATGGTATAAGTTCAGAAGCACAAAAAGACTTGCAAGATGTTCTTGCTTATGGAAATGAAATTCCTAAAGCTCCTTGGGAAGAAGGTGTATGCAAAGTATGTGGCATCGACAAGGATGATGAAAGTGTGTTACTGTGTGATACATGTGATTCCGAATATCATACTTACTGTTTGAGCCCTCCACTTGCAAGAATACCAGAAGGAAACTGGTATTGCCCATCATGTATTAGTGGCCAGAGTGGTTCTCAATTCCAGGCGGCAAAGGAACACACAACAAGGAAAAAGTCCAAGGGAGTGGATACTCGTGCATTTTCAGATGCATTGGATCAATTGGTTTCTGTAATGGAAGAAAATGAATATTGGGAACTTGGCATCAAAGAGGTTCGTGCCCTGCTGCTTAGCAACTTAATATCTTTATTATGTTTAAAAGGTGCTACATGCAAGCAAAATTAATCAGGAATTTCTTGGGTTTGCTTTCTTGCTGTGCTAAAAATTGTGTTTATCTATGTTTCTAGGAAACAATCTGAAATCCAAAAACCTGTTGACTATAAAAATGTCTGATTTGGGAATTTAGTCTTACTCTTTTTGAGAAAACAAGGCCATTATGTGTCTATATGGAGTAAGGTCTGAAATAACTGACAAACTATTTGTGCTATGTTATTGTCACGACCTATTTTTGTAACTTGTATTTTTTATGTTGAATGAGTTATTTGCAATATGATTTGCTTGAATGTCAATTAGCTTATTTTAGTTCAATATTCTCAAATAAATGCAACATTGTTGTTTTTAAGCCGTGGAAGATTCATGACATGTAATATGTTAATATGTGAGCTTACTATACTGCTTTTGTAATTCCAAATGCAGAGGGCATTTCTTCTAAAATTTCTTTGTGATGAAGCACTGAATTCTGCTGTTATCCGCGAACACCTTGAGCAATGTCAAGATTCTTCTGTCGAGCTTCAGAGCAAGTTACGTTTGCAATCCATAGAGTGGAGAAATCTGTGCCTTAGGGAAGAATTTAGTCTCAAGATGGCCAAGGAAACTGTTAACAAATCTTATGGAGTTACTGAAGATCTGAGAGGTCAAGGGCAGGCTGGTAGCTTTATGTGTGAAATGATGGGACAGCATCAGCTCCTTACAAATGGATCTGATCAGAGGATGACATTCTCTGGTTATTTGCAGAATAACTCATTAAATAAGCTGAGCATTCCTTTTCCGGGTAGTGCATCAAATGGTCTTAATAAGCATGTGGGATACCTTTTACCCAGAAGCATGGAAGCAAATCATCTTGGTGGTTTTGCCGATCAATCTACTAAAATGCCTACGGATGTTCCTGTTTCAGATAGTGAGAGTACCTTTAAAAGTAAGGATATCATGCACAGCATGTTTCCATTCTTGCTGTCTGGAAAAATAGATAAAGAAAACCCAAAAAATTCTCGTCTTCCGGCACTAGGTGGAAATCACCAGAATGAGGAGCTTAATCGGGTTAGCATTGTTGAACATGGGGATGCCTTTCAAAATGTTTCAAATGTGGTAAACTGTTTACAGAATAGTGCTGAAAAGATTCATGACCTGAATTCTGAGAAGAGTGAGTTGATGCCATTATCTGCTGTGAAACAGATGGATCAGTCAGAAAAGGTGAGGCCCTCTTTCCCAGAAGAAGTTTCTGCCAATTCAGTGGCATGTGCACCAAACAGATATTCAGTGGATTCAACAAAGAAATTCTCCCAAGATAATTTGTTGAATGGTCATGTCAACAATATATGTTTGGGGACGACTGAGCCTGAGCCTCATGAAGCTTGTAGTTTGGTGGCTGATCCATTAAGACAACAAATCCTGCAGCTGCAGGAAACAATTGCCAATACAGAAACCCAACTTCTGAAAGTCTGCATGAGGAGAGAATTTTTGGGTCGCGATTCTATTGGTAGACTCTACTGGGCATTTAGCAGACCCAACAATTATCCTTGGCTGGTCGTTGATGGAAGCATGCAGGTGAAAAGAGACCAAAGGAAACCATGTGAGGCTACAGATGCCCTTTTGAAACCTTCGTCTGACTTACCTTCTTCTTCTAGTGTTCCTTCCAGCGGAAGGTCTCAACAGGAAACGTTTACAGAATTGAGTCCCGCGCGTGGATTTCTATCTGTGAATTCCAGTGTGTTTGAATGTGTACAGAATGCTGTAATTTTAGGTTCTCCTTTTCCATGGGTTATCTATGAAACTGCTTCAGAAATTCATGAACTCATGGACTGGTTGAAGTGCAGCCACTCTCAGGAGGTGGATTTGGGAGAATGGGATCTACAGCTACAGCGAGTTAGGCCTCTGCCTGTTAGTACCTCTGTTTCAGATGATCCACAGGCAGACGAGACACTGCCTCTTAAAGGTGGTGAGAAGACATTGTCCTTTCAGTTTCTGAATACACATGCGACTGCCTTATTGGAGAAGAAGTATGGGCCTTGCTTGGAACCAGATGCAGGGGATGCACTGAAGAGGCGTGGAAGAAAGACTAAGATATCCCATGAGGAGCGAATGTTTAGATGTGAATGTTTGGAGCCAGTGTGGCCTTCACGCTATCACTGCATCTCATGCCATCATACTTTTTGCAACAGTGTTGAACTTGAGGAGCATAATGATGGAAAATGTAATTCAGTTACAGAGGAAAACAAGGAAAACGATGAAATTTCCAAGGGAAGGGGAATGAAGTCAGAGTGTAGTCGTCATACTGAGCATATTGAAGATGCAGATTTGTTGGAGACATCAAAGAATGGTAGAATAGGCTTGAGCTTGAAATATAGCAAATTTAGGAAGAAGAGTGCACCTTGCCCCTATGACATTGAAGAGATCATTAATAAATTTTTCACAAAGGACTCTAACAAAGAGATAGTGAGAGAGATAGGGCTTCTTGGATCTGGTGGTGTCCCAACATTTGTTCCGGTTCCATCCTTTTCATCTACCTTTGATTCTTCCCTTCAGAGGTTTCATGAAGATACACATGAAACTGATGAAATGTCAAGATTGGTTACTCATGAAGAACAAGTATCTATTTCTGCAGCAGAGGTTAATGATGGTAATCAAGCTCTGACTGGTGTGCTATCATTGAATGATATGGGAACAGATGTAAATGAAAGCATGGGTGATGGAGGGGCGTTAAAGTTTGAAAGATGCATTTCTACTACCTTAGATAACAAGGCGGAGGCATTTGGTCTTTCAAATGACAGAATATCAGATGCCGGACCAAGCCACAAGTGTGTAATTCCAGAAATCTCACTAAGGCCTCTCTTTGGTAGGAGCTCCCAAATCTTAAAGCGGCTTAAAATGAACCTGCTTGATATGGATGCAGCTTTGACTGATGAAGCAATGAGGCCATCAAGATCATCTTTATCAAAGAGACGTGCTTGGCGTTCTCTTGTCAAATCTGCAGAATCGATCTTTGAGGTATGAAAAACTTTAATTAATACTTGTAACAAACTTTGGTTAATATCCTTTTTGTAAGTTTTGTACCATAAACTCTGTTGACACATACAGATGCATATGCAAGATGGGGCACCCTTTACTAAGTTTGTTGTTTCTTTATGTTTTTGCTATATTTTATCTTCTTGATAACCTTATGGAAGAGTTTTGAGTTCCGCAAAAAAATTGCTTATCTAATAAGACAGCAAATGGATACAAGGAAAAAGCTAATGTATTTAGTTGGTCTATGAACTAATGTATTTAGTTGGTCTATGAATTATCATGATGCACAGTTTAAGATAGTTAAAGTATAGAAATAGTGGTGATTCAATGTCTGATAAGTGTTCAAGTTAACTTTTATACACTTTACAAAATATGATATTGGGATAATTATTTCTGTGAGTATGGACCGTCTTGCTTCTTTGATCTAAGCTAGATGAAGATTGGGGGCTTTTGTTGTCCTGTCATGCATCACTGTAAGCTTTCTAGATTAAGACAGATTGATTCTTTTTTGGGCCTTGTATTCCTTGTCCCTGTCTAATTAAAGGCAAGCAACAAGGGTTGTTTTCACTTTTCAGTAACCACATTACCTTGCTACTTGATCTATGCTGTAAAAAGGTTATTGCTTAACTTGTCTGCCTCTGCATGTCTGTGATTTGTATCCGTGTTTCTTCATATGCATGTGTGCATAAGCATTGGTTGTAATTGCTGGTAATGTTCTTCTGATGCGGAAACATTTTTGAAATTGGCTGCTATTTTTGCCATATGTTTTTTCTGGACGAGTAGCTCAGGTTATACTGTGCTAGTGCTTATCTTGGAATACTTGTACCACAAAACATGCTTGGTTTACCAGTCACCGTAGAGAGATATAGCTACTTGCTAACTTTGCTTCTGATGCGAATAATATGTTATGGATATTCCTTGCTATTCTGATTTGTGCTTTTTCTTTTTGGATGAGTATAGTCCAGTTGTATATTATGCTTTGCTGATGCTTATAGAACAGCTTGTTTTTTTACAGAATACGAGTTTTATTAAGTGGCATGCTTATTTCAAATACTAATAATGCTGATGCTTAAAAACTCGCTTGCTTTTTAATAAGAATAATAATCTAAATGGATGGCAGTGGGAGGTATATGGTTCATATATTATAGGTGTAGGGTGTAATTATACCTGGATTTATTTCTGAAGACAATAAGAGGTTCTAATCTATGTGGCTTTGGGTGTAAGTGGACCTGCTTCTTTGTTTTTGTCCTGCATTGATATTTCTGTCAGGACACCTATGGTTTGTATTTTTGGGATGAATGATGAAGGTTACACCTCATACGGAGGAGGGCTGGAATAGAACCCCTTTTTTTTTCCTCATCTCCATATCATACAACTTCAACAGCTGCTTAACATGTCCCGTCAAATGCCCCAACGTATTTGTAAATGCCAGCAGTTCTAGATAAACCAAAACACTATGAACTTCAGTAAACCGTAAGGAAGTTATACTGATCATTATGTTAGAGCTGACTTTGAACCAGTCTTGGTATTACCAGAGAAATAGGTGTCCCAGATTATGCCCAAAAAGAACAAAAAAAACCCTTATTCTTGTTACGTGCCCTTTTGCATCTGTCAGATGTTTAATTTCTACTAGTTTTTGCTTGCATCTCCTGAGGCTTCCCCTGCTGAGTGTTTCATAGCTAAAAAATGTCGTATAATGTATATGCTGAGCCTCTTTATGTTGGTACCTTATTTTTGTTCTTTTGGTTGTTGATGACTGCTCAGATGGTTCAAGCAACGATCATATTTGAGAATATGATCAAAACCGAATTTATGAGAAACGGATGGTGGTATTGGTCATCCTTCTCTGCAGCCATAAAAATATCCACAGTTTCATCACTTGCACTTCGCGTATATGCTTTGGATGCTGCAATTGTGTATCAGAAGGCAGGCCCTGGTTCAGACCCTCAGGAAAACTCCAAGATAGTGAAGCCAGGGAGGAAACGGAAGGACTCTGATGCGTGAGCAGGGGCACCAACAGCCAATCTTTGGCAATAGTTTTTTTGTGTTCCATGAGTCCGTGGGTCCAAATTTTTGGGTAATTATTAGTTTTAACAAGTCTACCACAGCAAATTACTGAATGGAAATCTAAGGATTGGTTGCTGATCTTCTGGCGGAAACCTCGCATAATTGAAGATCTATCTCTTAATGAATTGCTCGTGGTTCCATTGAATTGAAGATTGGACTTGATGTTGCTTCCTTCTGCCGCTCCCTGCCACCTTCCTCAGTGGCGATACCATTGCTTCTGCACCCGTGTATATAGATCACGCTAACATGGTAACAAGAGCACCACGCAGGGTGGACAGTAGCTGTGCAGAATGTGCTATATGAGAATGACTGTAGAGCTTCTGGTAGCTGTCACCAGAAGAATCTGGCAATTTTTTCCTTGAATGGGAGTAAGTCGCTAACAGGTTCTAAACCAACATACACGTCAAAGAATCATGTAACCCAGGGATGAAACTCGTTGAGAGTTTAATCAAGTGTATCATTCTTTATGAGTCTCTCTCTCTCTCTCTCTTTGTGTGTGTGTGTGTGTGTGTGGGTGTGCGCGCTCAAGTAGGGATGCCCATATGAGGTACATGCATGCTGCTAATTGTGAGAGGTTGTGGGTAGACGCCAGCCCTGTAATCAAAGCTGAAGTTCGTATTTTGAATTGTTTTTGTTGTCTCCTTGTTTTTTCGATCTAAAGAGTTAAAAGTAATACTTAGGAATGCTTAAATTGTCAAGAAGTTGATTATGCGGTACATTGGGAATCATGAAAGTATCTGAAAAAGAAGAAAGGCCTCCTTCATTTCGTCCTTGCCTGCAAAAAGCTGCTGGTGGTTGGCCTCCTATGGGCATCTCTACTTGATTATGTGATGCATTTTACCCCAGCTGTTTCTCATGTGATGCATTATTTCCTGCAAATCCATTTTACATCTGAATATGCAGTTTTGCCACCTTGTTAACTGGGATTCTACACACCTTAAATCCAAGAGAATGATGGACGTCTAAGGTCTTGGCTGTTGCTGCCATTGAATAGCCTCCCATTTCAGATGCAGCTCACAAGTCAAAGTTCATGAAGTTGTTTGGCGCATTCACTGCGGTTATCTCACTCATTATGAATTTCAATGTAACTTGCAAGCAGTGGGCGTTCCTCTACTTGAACTGTTTTCAACCCGTGGGCATTGAGCACAAACCACATCATGTATCTGCTTTGGTAGGCGTCAACAGATGACACATGTTTCTTATTCAAATTTCCTGACCGCTACTCTTCACTGTACTGTTATGATTGGTGTTGAGTAGTTTTCTTCACCTTAACAGTGAGCTTTGAGAAGGTGCAGGAAATGAACAATTTGCTTTCAGCCAGTTCACACCCTCTTTCTTTCTCATTGTTCGGGCAAGAGGGAGGTTATTCTCACCACTTGAGTGAAGGTGAAGTTTTTCCATTCTCTTCATTTCTTTAGGGTTTAGGGTTGCTTTGTAGTGCCCTCAAAGTACCGTTTTGATTATGCTTCAATTCTTTATTTACAATACAAAAAGTTGTAGGAGTTTGAAATGAAGACTGGTTGCTTAGCAGCCTCTCTCCGACCATTGCACTAACTCCCTTGAATATCTCCCTCTCATTATTAATTGAAAGTCGTCAATCTAACCCCTCCGGCAGGAGGACGTGGCTGTTTGCGTCACTGAACTGTAAGCATTTGGTAAAATGCACATGCTTGTCAATTTCTTTCAAGTCATAGCACCGTCTTGGTCTGTTTTGAAATCTGTTGAACTCTTGCATAAGAAATATAGATCGCATCAGCGAGACTTTATCACCACGACTTATCATTTGATCTGATGGTTCATTTTTGGTCCCTTGGTACCATTCAGAATCATACGCCGAATCAGAACCATCTATCTATGGATGGCCTTGATTAACTTTAAATTTTTTTTTTTTTCAAAAAACTGCACCACCGGCGGCAGTCGGCAGTCGGCAGTCCACCGGAGAGAAAGGGAGCCGCCGGGGCTCCCCATCTCCACCCACGATCGTGGGTGGAGAAGGGGAGCCCCGCGGGGGTGGTGGGAGCCACCGTCGCCCTCCACCCACATAGCCCCCTTCACCCACATCAGAGGAGGGCGATGTGGCAGGAGGGAGGGAGAGCCGAGCGGCCTCCTGCTTGCGATGGCAGGGGCCACCGGCCGTCGGAGAGGGAGCGGGAGAAGCTGAGGACAGCTCAAGTTTGATGTCCCAGTGTATAGGAAAACTGAACACATCCAGGAATGGGCTTAAACACTTTGATTGGAATCTAATATTGGTGGCTAATATATTCAATTTAGTAGCCAATTCAAGGCTGCCATGTATCATCTTTTAATTATTTTTTCAGATGTTTTTCATTTAATATTATCAAAAACGGTATTTAAATTTAAAGATATATACATTTTTTTTCTACCTTAAAGTAAAAGTGTGCGTGCATTTTCTTTGAGATTTATTTGATAGAATGACGAACCAAAGACTTGGGATCCGAGGCAAATCGATGAGCTGCAGCCTTGGATAAGTTAAAAAATAGGAAGTACTGACCGTAGATCAGGAGGATTAGTTAAGAAATGGCGTTCCCTGTTTTCTTATATATCATCATATCTCAATGTCTCTCCTGCCTTGACCTCAAGTTAAAATGGTTATCCTTCTGATCTGTTCCTCCATATTTAATTGTGATCAGGTGCCTTGGCCAATCTCCAACACATAGCTTGACAGCTCGAATGCATCGAGCTGGATGTGCACGGATGGTGATATATATATATATATATATATAGTGCTGGGCCTAAATTGATGTATATATAAAAGGTTTGCGTGTCATCTTTCTGCGTGTTCTTTGCAACGTGATATTTAATTATTTCTATGATGATATGTATGACAGCCACACGGGGTTCCAGTTTGAAATCGAAGGAGAAAAAGAAAACAGGAGTTCGTAAGAATTTATTTAGATATATAGGCGACATATATAGCTGACAGCTATCAGCGTCTCTCCTAGAGTTTCATGGTTAAAGCTTAATACTGTCCCAAGTACTGTTATTCACCGCCATTAAGAGCAAGAGCAAGAACCTTGCTCCCTACTGGCACCACATGAACCACCCAAACTGTTCATCTTCTGCGTGCCCTGCAACGCCATAGACACCTGCCAAATAGCCGGCACCGCTGCCGTCGATGCTTTCGACGCAAAGCTGTTCGTCTGAGGAGCCCATCTTCTCGTCGTCTTCCCCCGACTGCGCTCCCTCCACATACACATAGCTTGGAATGTCCGAGTTCCCGCTGTCGATGAGTTGCGGCCCGTCTTCGTCGACGATCACACTTCCTCCAGAGCTTAGGCCCTCTTGATCAAAGTTGCACTGCAACTTCTCCGTGCAGGTTTCAGGCGAGAGACTGCCATTTTTTGGGCTCCCCGTCTCCTTCGATACCAGTTTATCTTGCAGGGCTGCAACCTAAAGCATTTAACCAGGAACGAAAATGTGGAAAATCAACAAATTACTAGCTCTACAAACTTCAAATTGAAAGAAAACATGTATACATATATGGGTAAAGAAATCTTAAAAGCTAATAATTTATTGATTTAAGTGACTTATAAATTTTCATGTAATCAAACACTCCTAAACATAATTTGATTTTTGATGATATTATTGAAATACACTATACCTGTCAACTAAAATATTACGATCTCACTATTTACGATTCAAAAGAAGAATAACACTCGAACGATAATTGAAGCAACGCATGCTGAATGACAACAGAGTGACCGAAATGCTTTGGACTTTCGCAGGAGTAGTGAGAGATTTTGAGTGGGTCCCACCCTTTAAGGGGCCAACGGTGGGGCCCCGGCGGGATGGTGGCTGACGTGGGCCCCATTAAATAAATGTTCCCACGGTCAAACTTACCCTCCTCAGGAACGGATGGTTACAGTCATGCCATCAGCGGCGTTGCAATGCAAATGGATCAGATCCAACCCATTTACATCTCTTCTGACCTGTGAACGGATGGAAAATATCGGGCCCGGCCCGTATCCAGCATTTTGTTGGATCAAGGAATTGATTTGGAAATGCAGGGAGCCAGTGAGGACAGTTTAGACATTTCGAAACAAAAAAAAGGAAACCATGCGCCGCTTTGACCGTTTGTGCGATTTTAAAAAGTGGCCTGATTTGGTGGACAAAGAAGAAAGGTGCGACTCGGATTGTGACGTGGACCGGAAAGAATTCCGATACGGTACGCACCTCCGATTTGAGCCTCTCAGTCTCCTTGACCAGGCCCTGGTAGTCGGAGGACAGCGAGTCGTAGGCCGACTTGAGGAGGTCAAAGTCCCGCTCGAGCTGCTTGGTCTTCCAGCGGGCTCGCCGGTTCTGGAACCAGACCGCCACCTGCCTCGGCTGCAGCCCCAGTTTCTTGGCCAGCTGCGACTTCCTCTCCGGCTCCAGCTTGTTCTCCGTCTCGAAGCTCCTCTCCAGCAGGTGGACCTGCTCCGGCGTCAGCCGGCGCTTTTTCTCCGGCATCTGCTCGTCGAGGAACTCGTCGTCCGCCATGTCGTCGTGCACGCCGTAGAACGGCCGGCTCAGCATGGAGTCCACGGCCATCACCGGGCGAGTCACTTCAAAATAAAGTTGTACACCTTTCGTTAGGGGTACCTTTGGAATTCACAGTTTTCCTCAAAAAAATCGATTAAGCTAAAGCCTTTAAGGAACGCCTAAGCAAGAGTGAAACACCAAGCAATTGTCATAGACACCCATACTTTAATGAAACAATGACCTATATGTCCTCTACACGTTTTCCGTCACAGGGAGCCGCTAGCTCATCTTCTCATGCACGAAACTTTCTATGGGGAACTCTGGTCAAAATGAACACTTACTGAAAAATTTAAATGATCTGTGAAGTATACTATGAATTTCTAAGAACTGGCAAACTGGAGACGCCTAAGAACTAGTTTGTTCTCACCGGTAATTAGTGGATTTGCTCTTACGCACTCGTCGTTGGTCGTAAGGGTTGAAAGAAAAAGAAAAGGTCAAGGCCTGAAGATCGAGATTGGAATGAGGGATTCTTGGGTTTGGTAGAAGCTCATGACCCTCCCAAGTTAAGGAATAATCCGCATACAAGAAAGAAATGAATAAAGAAGAGAAGCAGAAGCAGAAGCAGAAGCGGAGACTGAAAGATTACCTCGGAAAACGGGCGATCTGGAATTTCCGGTGAAGAACATGTCTCTTGAGTGGCCGCCGAAGATGAAATGGCCGGAATCCATCCGTCGGAATTCAGCCAAAAGGATACGATCTTTTGGACGAGATGACTGTTATGAGAACAGAACCGCCCAATATGTCCGTCTCTACCAACAAAACAAACTAGCTGCTTTTTCTCGAACTTTCTCTCCTCCCCCTCAAAGCCTCTAGACTAAAAAACAACGATCTTGTGGCGAAAAAAGCTGGTGCTCCAGAGCAACCTGATCCAGGTCTGTAAAGGAGAGAGACCAAATCCCATCACGGACGCCAGGGAATTAACTTTGGAATTCTCCGGCGACTGGGATCAGCTCCGGCGCCGGCAAGAGAGGGAGAAGGGTGGTGGTGGTTGTTGGGGAGCAAAAGCGAAAGATGGGGATGGGAGGTGGTGGGGAGAACTTTTTCTGCCACTGGTGGTGGTGGGAAGGGAGGCAACTAAGAGATTTGATCTTCGGCGATATGGTATAAAAAGAGGCAGAAAACGAATCCCGCCTGCTTTAAATAAATTAATTTACTTAGCATGATGGGTTGCCCCCCTTCTTTCATAAATCGTTCTAAATAATTTATGTATTTGTTGTGTCGCTTTTTTTCTTTCAGGTGATCGGAATCTGACCATGAGGGCCGGAAATGTCAAATCCAAGCGGCATATAATACTTCTTGATATTGTTTATAATTCACAAAATGACCAAAATGCCCTTTAAATAAAAACCTTCACCAAGCATTATCTTTAGAATGACCATTCTACCATTTGCTTTTTTTGGGGCAAAAAATATAAGTTTATGCTTTATGAGGGCTTTATATGTTTCATTCATGAATCTAAAATTAAGGTAAATTTATGAAACACTTGATGTATTTACCACACTTGATGTATTTACCCTAATTCTGAGATAAATGCATGAAACATTCACATGTTGTTTTTAATGTCAAACGACCTATAAAAAATCACAGTATTTATGGATTTCTTCATAAGAATTCTCATAGAGAAATAATCTTGTCTCTCACAATAATATATATATATATATAGTCAATTTTAAAAGGCTGTATCAAAGAAGGCAAGCTGTATACGGCATACCAACCGAACCAATTGAAGAGAAAAGAGAAAGACGCACACCATTTATGCCTTTGTGAAACTTTAGGGAATTGCTTTAGTCATTTGTGCCACTAGAAGCGTTCGGGAGATGCATCTTTTCCTTCGCCATCAAACACACACACACACACAACAACGATAAGAAGGATATAATTATCCAACCATTAAAAAGGAAAATCTAGATAACCCACGGTAATCCGGATATTAAGAGAAGTGGAAATATTCTTAAGGATGTGAGAGGTGGAGCCAGGAATCAAAGCTTTTCCTGACTCTCGCTTTCCCTCTAGTGGAAGAGGCAACAAAAAAGAGGGAAACGTAAAACTAAGAAGGGCAAAACAACCCAAATAGAATAGAAGACTTGATTTCAACTTTGGTGTTTTCTTGGATCGATATGATGTTCTGGAACCAAACATGGCAACGGCGAGGAAAAATTCATTACAACAAAAATCCAACCATAATTTGTGAAAAAAATTACGTAATTGAAAGGCATGTCAAGTAAGTGCGCCACTATGCGAGGCCAACTCATACGAGGGACAATTATTCAAAGCTAATTAGTTTTTTGCATTTAAGGGATATTTGATTGCTTCAAGTTTAAAATCTATGGATTTGATGCGTTATGATTTTGTTGATATAGCAAGAAAATCATGATAAAATTCATAGTTCATCGAATTAAGGATTTTAATGTCTAAACTTGATATCCTTATTTCGTCTTTTTGTATGGAAAAAAAAGGTTGAATTTAAGATGGGCGGGATAATGGTAGAATCTTAAATTCGTGGTGCTCAAATGGTGAAGATTTTATATCATGGGCAGTCAAACACCCCTTGAAAGTTGTATCTTGTTGTCCTTATATAGAGGGTTTTTCTTTTTTTTTTTTTCAATTTCTCATGCATTTTCATCTGTCACCTTTTGGTCCCTAATATTTACTTGAATCTGTGGCACTAGTGGATTTGGGTGAGCGGGGAACTATCCCACTGCGCAAACGAGAGCCGAAGCTCCCATTTCTTCTTGTTCTTATGGTCCAGAGCTGCATCAATAATAGGCAATACTATTGCTGTATACTTCAACTTGCATGTAGAACCCAACTCCATTATTGATACTTTTAACCCTCGATAAGTCGAAACGGAGACACGCCCCATTACAAGTTTCAGTCTGCCCGTTTGAGCTATGCCCCTTGATTGACTGCTACTACTGGATTTTAATCTGTTTGGAGACAAAAAGTCTGGATTTAAACTGTTTGGAGATAAAAAGTCTAGGACAAGAAGTCAAAATAAATGTTATGCAGGGGTTTCTAGTAATATAAAAGACATCTCATCATTTTCAAGAAAATCCACAACATCCAAAATTGAGGTGGCTGTTGCTGAATGTAAGAAAGAATCTATACATAAAAGATACTTTAATATTATATAGATAATAAACTTATGGATCAGATCTAGAAATATGGTGCGCCCATGTGTAGGCCAGTTGTCAGAGAGTGGATCTGGATAATGATGAAATGTTTAATTTTTTAAAATAATATGATATTATTTTTCTAGACAGGAAAAGAGGGAAAAAAAAAGAGAAGAAATTAAATAGGTCTCCTTTTGGCCCAACCAAAACAAAAAGTGATGGAATCCTAAAACGTGTGTGGTTGCAAAATGCAAGCTCAACTTTTTTATTTTCTTTCTTGAACCTTTTTTTTTTTCCCTTTGGAATCTCAACTTTCTGAACAAACCAACTTACCAGAAACTTGTATTTAGTCACCACTATGAAAACCTTTCTTCTAGGTCAACCCTCTTCACATCCAAAGTTTTATGCATAGGTTAGCATTTAATGGTAGACCTTATCTTCCACATTAATTGTTGTTCGAACAGAATAAAAACATTAAGAGGTCGTTTGACAAGAAGAACATTATATTATATTCTGAGAACATATGCTTTCGATACAAACATTTAAAGAACGCAATATTCTTGTTTCGAAAAAATAACTTGAAATATGTATTTTACAATGATAAAAAAAAAATACAAATGTTTTCCTTATCAAACATCTTTCAAAAACTTGCGAAAAATGGAGAGGATATTAGTGATTTCATATTCCTTACAATGAGGGAAAATAGTTATTACTAGTCATGAGTTCTAATTACATATTGGTTTAGACGTCAAGTTTCTCGATCCAAGTATGATGAATTTGTGTCTTGATAATCTTGATTCAGCCACTGAGTTTTTCAATCCAATTCCAGTTTCTTGATATAAAATTTTTGTTCTGATGAGGGATGCATAAAGTGTCCACCAATTTGGAAAGGGTGACTCATGAAAGCACCAAGTTTATGGGATATCATGAGTTGGAAGCCAGGGAAGGTGGCGACAAAGACAGATGTGCGGATGCATGAGTAATGCAAATGCCTCAGGAGAGAATTTCGCTCCTCCCTTTACCCTTTTCCTTAGAGTCTAGGGTTGCTTCGGACCTATGAGAATCAAACTAATGTTAAGCCATCAACCTGCTTGTCCGACCAGCTATGCCTTCCCGCTCAGGACCAGGTGTGATGCATGAGGAGTGGAGGCCTTTTCTTTTTTAATGCAAGTCAGCTCGGGCGAATTGCGCCATTTTCGAAACTAAATTCTTAGCATCATTTGTCTTGAAGATCAGCTGAGCTAAGTAATTTGATGGAGAGTGAGTTGAGTGCACCACTCTGTGCATGCAGCAAATGTGCACTCAAATCAAAACAAGGTGAGAATCGGGTATTTTGGTGATTTTTAAAAAAGAAATGTTCTTTATTGTCTTTTAACTTTTTCATTACCTGTTTTTGTTCTTACAAAAAAAATGTCTTTTGTTTCCTGAACATGAGTATTTTGGTCATTATACATTCTAATACACAATTTTTTGTGCATTAGATGGTGCATATAGCCAGTTTCGCCTTTCTCCCCCAGCTTTGGGGCAAAAAAAAAAAAACCATTTTTTAAGGGTCTGTTTGATGGACAGGATATTTCATGTAGCCTTGTAAATAAAATTTAAATTTTTGAAAAATTTTCTTACCCATGGAACTTGGAATGAAAAAGTGAAAGTTGAGTTGGTTTTGAAAAAAAATTCCAAAAAAAAAAAAGTTACCGTTGGATTCTCAAGCAATGATTAATCTAACTACTTTGTTTCTTCTTCTTTCATTCTTATCAAACTGGAAAATTTATTTCCTAAAACATAAAACTAAGAACAAGAAACACAAACAGGTTTTAGAAACGTGGATTTATTTCTTTAAAGTTTGTGGAAACTTCTTTTCAACTCTATATTTTCAATGCATCAAACGCCCCCAAAGCTTAACAAATGTAAGTGGCTTTATATATATATAGTTGTTTGAATGTTTCAAGTAGTTTTATGTGTGCCAACAACAAAAATTCAGCAGCATATTTCAAAACGATACAAGGAATTCCCACGAATGAGCTCATCTGTGGACATGAAAGAAGAACGACGTACTTTAATATTGTGACACAGAAAGCGAGAGCTTGAAACTTTAGTGGGCTTCCTCTTTATGGAGACGACGAATACAAAGGCGACGGCGAAAGATCCAAGTGGGAAGCAATAATGGCTCATTGCTTTCAATAGAATCGCTAATTGAGCACCACTCTCTCAAAGGCAAGGCAACTGAACAAGAAAGAAATTGTGGAAAGCTTCTCAATTCTTAGCGGCTAAGGAAGGTTCAAAAAGTAGGAGTCCGGGATCTAACTCCACTCCGGTGAGGGGAAAGTGTGGTGAAAATGGAGGTCCCAGGTCAGTGTGTGTCACCTCTTTTAATTTCCCTGCAATCAAACGGGCAAGAACAGAAGCACTTCCTTTTTGTTCTTTATGAAGGTAGTAAGTCAAACAAGAACCCAGCTTCAAGCTGTTCTTCATTGTAATCATTCAAATAAGAAAGAGAGGATGTCATGATTAATTACGTTGAAGATCGTAGATGGAATCTCTGTTTCTCTCTCTCTCTTGTTCTTTCTCGGATGCACTTTGATTTCTCTCTTTTGTTACATGCTTTCCGACCATTTTAGCTGTTGCCAACAGATTTGGCCACTCTGCTTTTTTAAATCTTTTTTTAATAATATTTTATAACTTTTCTGCATCATTTTTCATTACATGTTATATATATATATATATATATATATATATATATATATATATATATATATATTTATTTATTTATTTATTTATTGGGTTGCCTATAGATTTGAACAAATTATCAACTTTTGCCTTTTGCTTACCAAGTTGAGAACCTCAAGGTCACCAAAGGAGTTGAGAGACCTCAAGGTCACCAAAGGAGTTGAGAGAATGAATGGAGTGAAGACTGGTAGGTGGTCAATTTATGTTTTAAATTTTCAAAGTGTAAACTTTTTTTGTTGAAAAAATGGGGTTATTGACGCACAAGTTGAAGTATCAATGGTTATAACACTTCGAGACATTGAAAGTAGTTCTCGTATCTTAAAAAAATGAGAAGTTAGGTGAAAGAGGTGTAAGCATTTGTCCACATCAGCCTCACAAAATTATCTTAATATACATGTTATTGTTTTGATATGTTTGATTGTTATACATATAAGTGCTCCAAAGAAATTAAAGATATTGAATGAGTTTCTCGTCCAGAAAAAATTTCTGGCTCTGTTACTGGATGAATGCTTTCGCTTTGATCAGCCGAGTGATGGGTGGCCCCACTTACCGAGAAGTTGCCACCTGAAGACCCTAAAATGACACAACCTGTCCTTTGTTTTTTATTTTTTTATTTTTAATTCATGGTTGTGCAGACTTGCCTGTTCATAAAATAATTGAATTGCACTATTTTAAATAGGGCATATCGAAAGAGAAATCTATACATTAGAACGAGCATATAACCAAAATGAAACATAGGAAATATGGGAAAGGTCCAAATGAAATATGTGTCTAATCTCTCTTCAATTTTCGTATAAACAGTTGACCTTAAATCAATACGGCGGAGTCCAATGAAGCCCTCCTCTCCAATTAATTCAAAATGGGATGACTTAGTGTGATTGCAAATGCCCCACATAGTTGCATTATAATAAAAAATGATATTTTCAAAAGACAAGTTTTATAACATGTATTCAGGACCCCCATTTATGTCTTATTAAACCTTTTTTAAGGAATTGTTTAACAATAAAAACAATTTGGATAGATTCATGAAATATTCATACTGTATTGTATTCTGTTCACGAAACAATAACAAACTGGTAAAACCAAAATTTTTGAAAAGACGAATCAGCAAAATTAAATTTTCAAAATTTTCTCTCCTCCCCTGATAACAAGAACCATATGTCCTATCAAGAATTTCGAAACAATTCTTCATATAAAAATCGAATTGAGAAGAAGGGAAACACGTAAACAAAAGGCTTTATTCATTAAAACTCTAATAAATAAAAAATTTACAGAAATAAATATAAAAGGTCTTCCGCCCTTAAACCCATGAACATTATGAGCCTCAGTCAACTCTTACTTAATAACTCAAAAAAATTACATAAAGGATGATAATTAAAAAACCTTTATTGGATCTTCCTTGGTTGTGACTATTATATATGATTTGTTTTATATGTTCTTATTGAGTAATGACCCGGATTGAAAGGGTCCAAATCCATGATCCACATCCAATTAAACTACATTTTACGGTTTTACCCATTGTAGCCATGTAGGTAAGGAGCATGACGTATTCGGGCTCGCTGGTCTTTGATCAATCAAAACACTGCTACGGATGAATGACATGCGAGAGCAAATGCTTAGGTGAAGCCAAGAAAAATGCAGCAGACATGACCGGCAATATACGTAAATCAAAATTTTATATATATATATATATATATTGAAAAAGCAACGCTGCTTTTCATTGATGTTTGTCCTTCATTCGTTGGCCTGAATCTGTACTACACGGGTTGGAAGAAGGCATATCTTTTACTCAGTGCTCATGTTTGGTCAATTCTATTTATTACACTTTTGATTCTTTTTCCTTTGAAAAAGGAAAAGGTTCCACCAGAATATGCCCAGCACTTTCTCTTTCTTTTTCCTTTTTCTGGGCGAGATTGAGATTAGTGAATGTACTAATAGCAGCCAATAAACGAATTCAAACTCTAATTGGTACATTTGCTAAGAAAAGAATATATTCATACCATATCTTTGAATATCGTGGTTTTGGATCACATGTTTTATGAACATGTATTTCATATGATCGGGCATCATGCATGCGAACAGGGTCGGTCACAAATTCAAATTACACATCTGAACCTGCTGACTGCACGACGCACACACACACACACACATATGATTCTAGAAACCGTCTTAAAATATTTTAAGATGTTTCGAGTCTAGAGATAGGACAATATTGGGGTCCGTGGATCTTGATCCTGAAGCTTGCATGAATCTTGAATATACATGGATCCAATTACATAGGTCTGGATTTTACCACTTTGGATACGAACTAGGGTCCAAAGAAGTAACGAAATATGATCCAAGAACATCGGTCTGAAACTCTGGATCAACTGAATGACCACCCAGGTATTTTGGGTTAGTGAAAGTGCACCTATAGTGACGCTTTTTTTTTTTTTTTTTTTTTTTGACGTCAGTGAAGATCGAGTTTCTTGTAGTGGAAGTTCGACATGGTCGAGTACAAATTCCGTTTTACTTTGTGAAACTCCAAGGATAGACTTGAATTGATTCCTGCCCAACGGCAAAACATGGACAAAAATTGAGTGAAAAAGCAAGAAAGTAACGCCTGCGCTTTTGTTTTTTATCAATGGCTACTCTGGCGTGGGAATTTCGATCGGTCGCCATGATGCCAAGTTAGAAGAAGAAGATCAGGTTCTTCTTCCAAAATATTGCTTTTGATCTTGTTAAAATGCATCATAGTATGATTCAATTCTTTGGAAGTAACGGAATTTTATCCTTTTCCTGGCAAAAAAACACCTAACGTCAGTCGAATCCAGGAATTTCAAATCCGGAGTATGATCAATCGTTATGGATTAGTAGAGGCTGCTGGAAACCTCAACAATGCATGGTAATATATCTGTCCCAAACATTACAAGGCCGGTGGGCGGCACACGCTCGAGGGTTCATGGGGTCGAACATATAACCAAGTCTGTTAGACGACACCGCTACAAGTCAGACAGGTGAAAGCGGCACAATTGTGTCTTCCAAAACCAATTTCCTTTCTCTTTTTTCGAATGAACAAGATGAGGAAGAGTATTTCATCCTACTGTATCGCGCTACTCAATAGCTGAATGAATGATTAAAAGAAGGTGATTCCTTTTGGCTTTACGACACATACTCAAATGGATTTATATCTTTTAAAAAATCAAATTCATCTGTTAAGTGATTGTGCAAAAACAGTAATTGGTATGAGGCCAGTCATCTGTGCAAACCTTCTGCCCAAATACAATTTGCTATGCAAAAGATGTATGAGATACTTGCTTTCTCGTGCCACAAAGAACAAATCCAACTTTGGATCTATTGGAATATTAAGCAAAAAGTTAAGAACAGGGGAAAATGCAAAGGAGAAAAGGAGCGAAGCATGATAGAAAGAAAGAACTTTCATTGGTGGGGAGGTTAAAGACCGTTTTAGGACCCCATTTTGCAGAAAAAGGGAATGGTTCCACTGTCATAAGATTAGACGTAAAGAAAATTTGAAAAAGATAAAGTTGGACAAAAAAAGTAGACGTGTTTGAGAGAGAAAACATAACATGAAGAGGAAGTGACGGGGATCTTTTTTTTCTCTTTTCTCAAAGAAAGTTGGTATCCGATCAAGGGACCCAGCTTGCTTTCGATAAGGGGAACAACAGGGTGGATCCACGCACACGCAAAGTACAAAAGTAAAGAAAGAAAAAAAACCATTGTTTCCTGAATCATGAAGATTTAAAGTAGGGAGAGAAAAAAAAAAGTAAGAAAGCAGAACGTAAACTGTTAAGTGAATATGAGAATTATGGTGGAGATTTCTCATGTATTGTAGTTCGGGACGGCCATCCAAACCGATCGTTCAAATGAAAAGGTAAATTTCAGATCGGCTCATTTAATTCATTTAAGCATTTCCAACTCAAAATGTTTCTTACTAGTTGAGTTTTATCTATCTATATATTTAACAACAAATTCAAGCCTGTCTAACAACTAGTTGTTCGTTTGCAAGATCGTACAATTATAATTAGATTTTGAAATCCTACGTTTATATGAATTAGCATAAACATATACTATACATGAGGCTGTCTTAAAATGCTTGGCAGCCCAAGCTCGGTTCGCTTAATTATCGGATTGGACTTGATTGCCGTCTTGCTACTCAGTTCGATGTCTACCCTTATTAAAAACTATCAATATTTTCTTTTTTAATACATTAAAAACCTGAGTCAAGAGTTTCTAAGAAAATGTTCGGCTAAAAACTATCAATATTTTCTTTTTTAATACATTAAAAACCTTCAGCAATGAGTCAAAGAGTTTCTAAGAAAATGCTGGGCAAAACATCAAGGGTTTTAAAAGAAAGCCATCCATAACACACTAATAGGAGCTGCGCTGTCAGCGCAACAATGAAGAAAACTTATATATATATATATATATATATAAAATGAGAATATATAACAAAATTTGAGGACAACAGGTCCCCTAGATACCAAAGAGAGAGAGCTAGGGTTTCAATTAAGCGGAGTTGAGTCTCCAATCCAGTGTATATATTAAGATCCGGTCTACTTTGCACTTGGTTGGGTTTGGCAACCGAATTTTTTGTGCAGATCCGACCCGATGATCGGCAAGTCGGTGGCATTCAGGCATGGAAAATTTTAAAAGTTGTTTCGGCGCCATGGATCAGCCTCTACGGTTCCACGTCTTCCTCTCCCCGATCGTTTTTCGGAAGGGAAGTCGTACACACTCTTCTCTTTTATCCACTTATTTTTCTCAGGCCAAGCAACATGCACGTCCTCATTTTTCCGATCATTTCTTGGTTGGCAATAGACACCATTGAGCTCTTTGGACGGCATTTCTTTAGATGGCCAGAGTTTGTTCGCGGGGTAGAGCCATTGGATGTCAATGGGTGACGCCATCGGATAATGGGGATAATTTCTTTCGATGGCAGGAGTTTGTTCACTGGATAGAGCCGTTGGATGTTGATGAGTGATAATGGTGAAGCCATCGGATGTTGGGAATAAAGATTTATTGAGAAGGGTGCCCTTCCAAGGATGCGAAGGCTCTTACCTTTCTCTCTTTCCTTTTGTTTATTTTCCTCCTGTTCATTGTCTGTTCGTTTTTGCTGAGTTGGGGCGCCATTGCAGGTGGCATTTCATTTTCAAAACGGCGTCGCAACTGGTGGAGGACGTTAGCGTCCACTGTGTGCCAATGAAAACTGGAGACATACAGGGGGAACCAGGAACGCTAGAGACTATTCATCAATCAAGATTTGAGACTATACGTCGAATGCCAGTTAAGGAGAAACTTTCTGGCGTTAGGGCATTGCCAGTGAAGGAAGGGGGCAGAATTGGTGGAATTCATCTATGCCCGAAACTTCCTCGCGCTATTTCTCCTGACGCAGTCGACATTGCTTTCTGTGCAAACCCTCAGCCACGTACTTCTTCTTCTACTTCTTCCTCCTCCTCCTTCTCCTCTTCTTTTATCTGGTCCAACATATGTTTACATTGTTTCAGTTTCTTAACAGGCAATGCCAGGGAAAATTGTCGGACATGGGTTTTTGCTTTTTATATCGCCACCGAGTGAAGACCGTCAGCCACCATGTCCATAGAAGAACATAGATGAAGATCCACGCAAGATCCATGCTTACTCAAGTTTAGAAACTCTCTGCTCTATTAATTTAATAAATGTGTTGTTATTTTATTTTTTCATGTTATATGCACAAATCATATAGATGGGAAAAGCAACGTTTTTCGTGCTTTAAGGAGTAAATCATACATGTGTATATCACTGCTTCTTAGAAAGGGATCAGCCTCGTTCAATTGAGGTACATAAACCACATACAGAGAACTTGCTTCTCAAATAACCTTTTGTTAACTCACTATTTTGAGACTTGACCTCGCTCTAATACCCTAAACATATATTTTGGGCAACACTAAGCTAGAGTCTTTTCGACAGTCAAATCAAAGTGTAAGGTGTAGTTTCTGCAGTATCTATACGTAGACAGTTCAGCTGATGGGGCTAAGTTATGCATTGTTCCACATTTTTTCCTTCATAAATCCCTTTCGAAGCTAGCTTAACTGTTCCTAGATTCATGTACAGACATGGAGAAGAAAAGCCCTTTCTGGTGGCTGACCAACGGCTCATTTGTCATACAAGATTTGAAGCTTAATGAATTTTGGACGGTTACTAGTTTTGGCTTATTTTCTGCATTTAAGATGTGCAAAAACATGATCCAAAGTTCCAAACTAATCCCTGTAGTTGGTCTCTGTTCAATAATTATTTTAGAAGACATTGAACATACTTTTTCAGTAATTAGTGTTTAAATTATATATATATTTTTATATATTTCAGATTTTTTATAGAAAAAAGGCTGCTGTATAGAGGGTTTTAGATATGCCACATTAATTCCATTGATGTAATTTAACTTTGTGCCAGGCTGCTCGATTCAGCAGCAGCAACATGCCTTAGTTATTAACTTATTTTTTCTTAACCACCTATTATGCTCCATCCTTGATTTTATGCATTCAATGGTCTCTGTGTTTTTTTTAATTTCTATGAAGAAAGTTTTGTACAAGCAGATAATTATAGAGAAAACCTATTTTGTTGGAAATAGAATAAGGCGACTGAGATTTCTTAAGCCTCAATGAAGATATGCATGAACTTGAATTAGAAACCAGCATGACAAAGCATTAGAGTTCATGCATCACACATTAAGATCTATAACAACATCTATGTTGTCTTTATGCATTTGTATTTAGTGTGAATCGTTTTCTCCTTTTTGGTAAACTAGCAAATTGAGTTCTAGGCAGACTACAACTAAATAGGACCACCTGAGTTGTATAGAATTGTAGTTCCATCTAATTCATAATATTTGATTTATGTTTCATAATTGGCAAATATTCCAAATGGATTTTCATGTTCGTGTTCCCAATATAGAGATATTCATGCCTCTCTCTCTCTCTCTCTGTGTGTGTGTGTGTGTGTGTGTGTGTGTGTTTGCAAAGGATTAATTGCCCTGTTCCCTCCGTTTCTTAGGCATGGCATTTTGCATCAATTATAAGTATGGGCCTTTCAGAACATTTTACTGTTGAGAATTACTACCTAAGTATGTAAGGTGAATTAGCTTTGATCTATTGCCCTCTTCCTTTGGCCCCAAATTCAGTATTACAGTATTACTTGCTTCCTCTATAATTTCTTCTGTTACCTAATTTATGCATTTTACATAAAGCTCTCCTTGAAGGCTTCGTCTTTGACTTTTTCTTGTTTATGTGCATCTGGTTTTGTAGCGAGTGGTGTTATTATTGAGTGGTTAATGATGGTGGAGATGAAAAGAACCATTGTGATCAAGATCGAGAGAGAGAGAAAGAGAGAGACATGACGGCTAGGTCTGAAAAGTGTGGAGATTAATAACTTGCTTAGGTTTGTCGTTGAACACTGCTCTGTTCTCTTCTATCTGTTTTCATTTTCTGCATTATGTTTTGCATATGCTAATGACATCGATCTTTGAAAGCAGGATGGCCTCAAAAGATTTGCATCAGTTTTTTTGTTTGAAAATGTTCATTTCAGTATCACGTAATCTTTGACAGTCACATGTTTAAGATGAGCACAAAAGGATGCTCGCCCATATGAATATGGAATAAAAGAAAAAAAAAATGGTTGAATTCAAATTAGGGTTAATTTGTTCTCGAATATTGACCCAGAATATTCTTGTTAAGGGTTCCATGTAGTATGTACTCCTTGCTAAGCACTTAATGGTTCATTGTTGACTTTGTTGAGTCTTTGATATATGCAGAAGAATATCTATGAGCAGGCATGTGGAGCAGCGTGTGATGCATGCATAAACACAAGTTCTTAACTCTATTGATTTGGTTAAGTTTCGATTCTCTTATTCTCATTTTTGATGCACATGATTTATCTTGATTAAATGTTTCATGTTTCTAAATATTTTGTTGTGATAATTTTTTTGGGAGTTTTCTATTTTGAAGACCTGCCTTGGGAATCTGTTAGGCTTTCCTAAGGATGCTAAGAGATTTTAGTGATAACCTTTACTACATCTTTAAATGTCAATCAAATATGTGTTGTCATTTCTTTTATTAGTTATATGATTGCAAATTTTTAATTAGATTTGTAAAGAAGTAATGACTATTTGTATTGTATTTCTTAGATATAGATTCCATATTTTGTGACCCCTTTTCAAATTTCTTTATGTGCTCTTTTAAATGCATTTACCAGTCTTTCTTTTAGACTTTATTTATATTGTTTCTCTTGCCTTTTCGAAATGCATTTCTTTATGTGCTCTTTTAAATGCATTTACCAGTCTTTCTTTTAGACTTTATTTATATTGTGTCTTTTGCCTTTTTGAAATGCAGACAGTAGAGATTTTTTTTGTAAGATTTGAATAGTTTTGTTTGAAAATTAAACAAATTCCAAATATTTGTGCATACAAGTTTGATCTATTAAATTATTTTAAATTTTTTATGGACCACGATTAAGGATGCTAGGGTCTCTGTCTAACTGGTCCCTTTTGCAAGGTAATTTTTTTTCTATATTTTAAACTTATTTGATTATAAATATGTTATTTTTGATAAGTTTTCTACTTTATCGGATTGTTTAGAGAGTGCATTTCTTGATAATGTTTGGCTTAACATAATATATCATAATTTTAAATCAATTTTATCATATGCTTATGGTCATATCATGTATAACCATTTCTTTCTCATTTTTCATTTATCAGTCCGATTTTTTATTTTCCTTAGATTTTAAATAGTTAATGCTATTGGTCTTTATAAATTTATAATACTGATATTTTCAAACATATTTTAACTTTTTTGAGTGTTTCTTTTGTTAGCACTTTGTGTCTGCATATTATTAAATTTTCCCTGCCAGTAGAAATTATGAGGTTGCATTGTACCTTAATTTATTTTTTTTATTTTTCTGAATTTATTTTGGATAATGTTTTATTTAAAATAAGTTTGCTTTTTGTTAATCATCAGAGTTATTTTACCAACTTTTGACAATTTATAAAGTGCTTGTGCGAAATAGCTTGTATAATTTTACATTTTTTTCGAAAGAAAATAGCTTGAATTTTGTTTGTTTGTGCATATAATTAAACTTTTCTTGTCTTTGGAAAGTGTAGGGCGGCATTATATCCAAGAGTCATATATAAGAAGCTAGTTTGAAAATGTGTTGAAGAATCATGTCCAAAAAACTAACAAGTATTTGCAATATATGGTGCGACTTTGTTTGATATTTAAATTCCAAATCGATATCATACTGTTGGATTCTACAGATTTTCTTACTGGATTCCGTTTGGTAGTTTGTTATATTGGATCGGTTTGGCAGTTGAGCCTTTTCATCATATCAGATTATTGGAGTTGGATCCAACGAAGATTTCTTACTTGTGAAGCATAGGAGGTGGCTTTTAAGGTGAGTAAGTTGGATCTGATTTGGATCTCGTGACCAGAAATAAGGCTGTATGGTTGTCCGGAACGAATATCAGATGCAATAGGACGCCTCTTAACTGGATCCGATGCTGGATCTGCCAATTTTAGCGGCCTCGGTTCGTTGGCAACTGTACCAACAAGCCTGTAACGGCTCCCAAATTAGACCAAGGGATCCGAAGGTCGCTCGCTCCAAACACCGCTCCGTATAAAACATAGACGCTCCGTTCTCCCTCGTCACACACACACACAGAGAGAGAGAGTCTCTTTAAGCTTAGTACTGTTGCCCGTTTCCCGTTAACGGAGGATATATTCGGTATTTCGGCAAGGTTACGGTGGCCCAGTTGCCGGGAAAAATCGATTTTCCGTCGTAGAACACCTTAATTTGGGTTCGCCGGACTACCGGAGGGACGGGGCAAAGCTCCCTGCGGATCGACCGGGAATTTTAGGTCGTCTCGAGCATGGGGTGCCGTCTGAGCAACAGCCTTCTGGGGATCCTGAACTTCCTGACCCTCGTTACGTCTCTCGGCTTACTCGTCCTGGTGGTGTGGCTGGGTGCCAACTCCACCTCGTCGTGCGAGCGCGTGTTCCACCGGCCGGCAATAGTGATTGCCGTATTCCTCGTGGTCGCCTCGATCGCCGGCGTGCTCGGGTCGTGCTGCCGCGTCACCGCCCTCCTCTGGCTCTACCTCGCGATCGCCTTCCTCCTCATCGTCGCCACCATTGGCCTCACCGCGTGGGTCTTTCTCGTCACCAACGAGGCGGCGGGCCGCGTCGTCTCCGGTCAGGGGTACGGCCGCTACCGGCTGGGCGACTACTCGCACTGGCTGCAGCGGCGGGTGGAGGACGAGGCCAACTGGGGGAAGATCAGGGTATGTTTGATGGAGGCCCAGGTGTGCGATATTTTGGACGGCGTCCTGATGTTGAAAAACCTCAACGGTGAACTCTCCGGTGGCCCACCTCCGCCCCCCCGCAGCCTCTCGCCCATACAGGTTGGTCCTCTGCCATTTATTTTCTTTGCCGTGACAAAAAATTTCTAGCACTGCCTGACGCAAGCCTCCTGCCTTGATGATTGCAGGCTGGTTGCTGCCATCCCCCGGCAGACTGTGGAGTTAGTGGTGATCTGCTTGTAACTCAGTCGAGCATGAAAAACTCTTCCGACGGTGATTGCAGTGTGTGGAATGAGAAAGAAGACAAGCTTTGCTACGATTGCAGGACATGCAAGGCCGGCGTCCTCGAGAATGTCAGGCACAACTGGCGCAACCTCGCCATTGCCAACATGGTCGTCATCGTCTTCCTCGTGGTCGTGTACTCCATCGGGTGCTGTGCTTTCAGAAACAATAGGAATGATAGTCGCCAGTACTGGAGAACGTAGAGATGCTTGAACACGGTTGTTTTCTTCTTACAAGTGAAAGAAGTGGAAATCATTCGTTTGGAGATGACTACTTGCAATTCTTTAACAAGCCCTTCATACCGCTTGGCAATGTAATATTTTTCTGTATCTCAATGTTACACTATTCAAAGCATATTGCTTCCGAACATGTCACTTGCTCTGCCCCTTGCATTCATTTGGACTAGACCCTTCGAGCTGTACTTTGTAATGGTTGCTTTCTGGGTCTTCTTTCAACACGTTTTCTGAACAGTTAAAGTGCGGAAAAACTTCTGTTGGTAGTGCGAAGTGAAAGTGGTACTGTAAAGTCTTTTCAAGTCACGCCATTAGCGAGTTGCAGACAAGTGGAAATGCAAAAGGCAAGTAATTCATGTAGTCATAGTGGGGCACTTCTGGAGTTGGTAAAGCAGTATAATTTACACTATCAACAACAGAAACCAATACAAGAGAGAAATAATTCTATGACGTGCCCACCTCTGTCGCCTCTCTTTCCAAGGATCGGCCAGTCTCGATCAGGCCCACAATATAGTCTCCATTCGTGAGGACTCCATCAGCAGCCGCCCAGTGCAACCTAGTCAACTGATGAATAGGGAATCCGTTTTGTAACGGCTCAATCAATTAGCCAGCTGCTCAAGCTATGCTTTTGGTCTCCTGTTTTCTTTCTTTGCTATGCTGAAATGACATGAATTCTTGCATACTTTTTACTGTTTCTTGTGTATTAGTAACACAATCACATCACCGAAGAGACATTTCCCAGTAACTAAACCTATAACGTAATGAAATCGATGAAATTTTGGTTGTGAGATATGGTAAGATACGAAAACGTAGTGATGTCAAATCATGAATCACGTAGTCGGTACTTTTATTGGTACTTTTGATTTACTTGATAATTTTTTATAGTACCAATCAAGGGGCCGGTTAGAATAATCTATCCTTTTGGGTCTTAGCGGGTGTAATCGTGTTACTTTGACAGAGTTGCAAACGGATGAGCTACTATACCCAAAAATAACACAGATCCTCGAGCTGTGTCTAGAGCATAAGCAACCCTTAATCTCTGCAATATAATCCTCGACTCCAATAGAATGCGAAGATAGTGGGTTTTGATAGCTATGCGCTCAATAGAAGGATTTACATGCACTATATTGCCAAAAAGAACCAAAACGTCGAATAGATTGAGTTTCTACTGTCACCTTATGTGCAACAAATTCTCTTCGACAACATCTGCAAGCTGATTTTTTCATCGGTAAATTTGAGAGTTCCAACACATGGCCTGTGACCGTCTTTTAGGATCGAGAGAGAGAGAGAGGGAGGGGGCATATCAAGTGCTTACACACGCATCTGTATAAGTGGTTGCTTGATTTCTCCATATTGAGAGTATATATATATATATATAACATATATCATAAGATAAAACCCTTGGCTCCCAACGAGTCAGCTTTCTCCATGGTTTCCGCTATCAGCTTCCTGGCTCTCCGGCTTCTTATCTCCATTCTCATACTCTCACTCTTGTCAATCTTGTTGTAGGTCTGCTTCATTTTCAAGGCCTTCAACTTTGTCTTCAAATGACACACCAACCTCTCGAACTGGCTGGCCATTCCACCTTCTGCGCTGTCGATATAAACCTGAAACAGTAAATCAATATCTCCAAAGATTACACAAAACCAACATAAGAAAACTCAATCCAGTACCCAGAATCGCCATCTGAACATTCCAGACTTATAACAGAAACAAAAATAGACCAAAACCTTGGGCAGAACACAAGGAAATCTAGATCAATATTTAAGAAAAGAAACTGATGCCGGAAACCCTTCTGCTACCAACCGGATTGAGTTATGATCTGCAGGCTTGAATGCAGGAAAGGGAAGATTGCAGTAAGAAGGTTAATGCTTAAGAGACGGGGAGAGGGAGAGTAGAGGTGTGTGATCACTTAGGGGCTATCACACTTTAAGTACGAAGGATGGGAATCCAAAAGCAAAATTTTCTACTTCTATTTTTATTTTTTTTCTGTTGGTACATGATATAATTTTTGTGGTAGGAGTAAGACAAGCATTCTCGGTGGAATTCCTCGATTATCCTCATACTTTTCGTCACTGTTTGCGTGACCACACAATACATTTAGCGGATTGACAATTTTTGCCATCTTCGCATAGCTTCTTTTTAGTAGTTGAAAGGCTCATGTGAAATGAACATTCTCAGTAAGTTCATCTCCCCAGGGTAATTCATTTCTTAGAAATCTTTTCTCCTTTTTATTTAGTGGCCAAACATGGGCCTAAAGTAAACACCTAACATGTTAATTTTAAGTTATTAAATGAGCCACTAGCTTTCGTGCAGTGACTTCGACCTTTGTTACTTTCTTTAATCTCAGGTTACAATATCAGCTAAATTGAACTGAGCAGCAGTATATTCTTTCAGAACATTTGGTGGGTATTTAGCAATGGTAGACAGTTTATGGATCACATTAGAAAATGGAGCAAAACAGTTGGCCCCCAACATGGATACCTTTTCTTTTTCAAAGGGTGAGTGGTTTTTTCTACTGCCTCAAAGAGATGTTGTAACCTTTTCGTTGACAGAGTATGTTTCAGCACCTTTTATGCTTCTGGGAAGTAGTGTACTGGATCGTGATTGCGACGACGGGATTGATATATAACCCAGATTCTTTTGGTATGGCCGCTTTACTGGCTAGTGTGCTACAACCCATTTTCCTTTTCTAATGTAGAAAAGGCTCAAAATTGCTCACTTTAATGCTATTAATCGTGTATCTATACAGTTGATTTATTGGGATGAGGCAATTACTTCTTAATCTCCCAAGATTTACTAAGCAAGCATCACAGTACTGCACAAAGTACTGTAATTAAGATAATGAAATCCCCTGAAACAATACTGTATTTAATTAATTGGTCATTGTAGTTCTTACACATGCTTAATTAAAAGTGAACTTTGTTTAATTTTACTGAAAAGCTCAAGTATATAAGAGGTTCTATATTTCAGGATTGTCTGAAATATAGATACCTTAGCTCTATATCTATATGTGCTTCTAATTATTTACAGATGAAGGGCTTTATGGTACATTCACGAGAAGGATGAAATCATCAACAATTTGAAATTCAAAAAATGAGGATGCTGAAGAGATATAGCAGGAATTACCTAACACCAACAATTCCTATTGCTATTCAGAGTCACATAAAAACACCAACCTTTGGATTCTTCTATTTGGAATGGAACAGATTTGGTTCTTTCCTAAATGGTTTTATCTCATCGGCTGCTTGGGTATGGACCGACGCGCATAGAGTCCAGTCTAGTTCTGGTAATTAGAGATTTTGGTTCTTATACCAAGTGAGGATGTCTTAAATATTTGTATGTTAAAAAAATGTTACAAGTAAATGCTTTGTTAAAACTTATTTCAGCAAATAAATTAATTATATATATATATATAAGAATTCACACGCACAAAGTGCATCAGCTTAAGTATTGAAAAATGTGTTGTATGACGTCATTGATGTATGTGTTGTGATGCCTTTGATATATATATATAAATAAGCAAGCCGCTACCAGATCCTCAAATTCTTAAAATTTTTTAAATTTTAGAGACATAAAAAATAATAAATTAATTGTATAAGGACAAGTATTCTACTATTTTCTTGCAAAAATGTAAGTAAACAAGGAAAAGGTTCTGAAATATAAAAGAAAGGATACAAAACACTAATACTCCTCAGCATTTCTTTGGTTATTTATTTTTTGTCTGGGTCCTTCTCTAGTCCACAGTGGGCTGTTGTTTTGGCCAAAAATCGAAAGCGCTTTCATTACGCCCACCAGTCTCTCCCTCTCTTTCTCTCGTGAGTGGTGACCTCACCGGCTCCTGCGCCCGAAAGAAAAATTGCTGGTGCTAAGTGAGTGGAAAGTACATATAATATGGTCAAGAGAGTAAGGATGATGCCTGATCTGGGGAATGACTCGTATGAAAGAATGAAAACGTATTGATAGATGCTTTTGGAAAGTACTGATTGGAAGGAATCTCAGGGAGAGATGAACCATTGCATTGTATTCGATGCTGAAAATAATGCAGTCCATAGTGGCCCAGATCATCTCTCCTGAAATTGATGTTGCATGTCTTCTGCACACAGAGCTAGTGATTGATCGTTACGTGTGATGTTATGCAGTACTCATCCATGGCGGACGAGATCGTATATGAAGCAGCCGTCCGTTCAAAGCTCCACATCTCTTAACTGAGCTGAGAACAACAGCCCACTGTGAACTTTTATAAGATTATGTTCTTGCTCCTTGCGAATGTTTTTGAGCTTATAAATCACGCCAGAGTACCAGCCTGAGCTTTCCTGATATTGTGAATTATTGCTCCTTATTTTAATTATACTATGGATGGTTCCTCCCCCAGCATGGGTGCATTTGAATTATATTGCAAACTGTTCATAAGCCCGATGAGTTCTAGATCGATGATTCTGCTCTCATGAAAAATGCCATGTTTTATAATAAAATCTTGTGAAAAAAAATAATTGGAAGGATGACTTAATGGCTAGAACAACCATGTTGATTTATCATCATGTTTCATAATTTTTATAAGATGAAAGATTGCAACAATGTTGAAGATCATGTCAATAACATATTTGTGTTGGACAAATAGTGCAAATACCCGTTAAAACTCGAATGTCACCCATCATAAATAGTTTGCCGACACGAATATATGTAAGACGTTGAGCACAACAACTAGAGTAAGCCCAAACGTTTGAACCTTACAAAGTTAAAAGTCGCTTCGACTAGCTAGGCACTAAATATAACAACACGAATCAATTAGAAGAAAAGTGTGAGATCGTTGTGACAAATCACCAACCCCTTACTCATTATGTTTTTCTTTAAACCCATCAATTTAGGAGGACATCTAATGATAATTGTGACAACTTTAATAAAAGCAAGGGTCTAGTGTATCGAAAACTGCGAGAATTTCTTGAGGGGCCGTTTGATGGTCAGAAAAAAGTTTCTGGAAAAAAATTTCTAGAAAAAAATTTCTGGAATTGAAGAAACGGAAAAATTTTTCCGTTTTTCCAAAACCAGTTTGTGTTTGTTATGGAGGAATTATTTTTCTAGAAAAAAATTTCTTTGTTTGATGGGAATGGTGAGGAAGAAGGAGGAAGAAGAGAAGGAGGGAGGAGGGAGAAAAAATTTCCTCCTCCAACGGTCACAAAAAAATTTCTGGAAAAATTTCTCCACCCCTCTGGCTGGAGAAATTTTTCCGGAAATATTTTTCCAGAATCATCTCCAACGGTCCAAATTTTTTTTCCATGTTTGATGAAATGGAAAAGTTTTAAAAATTTGAATTTTTTTTCCTGTTGAACAGTGCTTTTCCTGCCAACCAAACGCCCCCTGAATGAAATATTAGAAGCGAAGGCATGGGCATGTTCAAAAAATTATAGATTCTACAATTTCAATAGTTAACAACAACAAACAAAACAAAAGGTTCAATAGGCACAAGGAGGTATTTTATGGGGTTGGCACAACGGATTGGACAGGGTTGGTAGGTGCTTTTTGATTTCTGGTGACATCAACTCTTTGTGTTGCAAAAATGAAGACATAAATATGCAAGTTGAAGTATAACATGGGCATCACCCTCGAGACACCAAAATAAGAGCTGACACTCAACCCCAAACTGTTATTGTTCTATGAACCTGCTTTAAAAATTAAGGTAGATTCATTGAATAATGTTCCATAAATCTACCATAATTTTTGGGGTAAGTTCATGAGACAATAACAAATAACAATTTGTTATTGTTGCCAAACCGGTCCTAAGAGAATGAGAGGAAGAGTGCAGGCTTTCGCTCTCAGTCTGATGATAGGGTGAAATCCTTATCTTGCTCAACCAGAATAAGCAATAAGAGAAGAGAAAGATGTAGTTAATTGGATGATTTCAAAATGTCCCACACGATTTGAGCATGGGCTTGGCTCCAGTTACTTGGTAGTTTTGCTTCATTAAGTAATGAATCTTCAATTATGGATTCAATTAGATCATGGCTCACTGATATTCATCATGGCTTATTAAAACTTAACCTGGAGGAAGACCTCCAGCCTATTTGTCGTTGTAGTATAAATTTTTGTTAGAGGTTTTTATGGGGTTAAGTGTAAAATTCCATTTTTGGAGGAACAAAGTGAAGTAATTTCTTATTTAGTTTATACTTTAAACTTTAAACCTCTTATCTGAATCTCATTGTCCGTGTTCGACTCGATCTCATCACTAGTGGAGATCGGTTTTAATTATCAGTTTTCCCGTTTTACGTGTTTTCATCGAGAAGTTCATACATCCAAAATATATGACACCATTGGGCTCTTTAATTAGTTACCTGATTATCTTGATTGACCTTCAGTTCATATATATGAAAACCATACTGATCGAGAAAAAGCGTTTTTTTCGGAAAAAATGAGAAATGTGATATAAGTTAGCTGTTTAAGACTTAAAGTTGTCAAAAAAACGTTACAATGCAAAAAAAACACAAAAAATGACGCATCCTTTCCCGTTTCTTCACTTTTTTTTCTTTTTCATTTTATTCATTTTTTTCATGTTTTTTAATGTCAAACTGTTCTTTTCATTTTTTAATTTTTATTTGTTTCAAAAGTATTTGTATTATTGATGTTTGTGTTATTAGTTTCTTAATTATTTTACTTTCATTTCATTTCTAATTTTTTTAATTTTTAAAAATTTACCATATTTTTTTCTTTTCTTTTCCGTTTTTTCAAACATATTATACTCAAGAAAAACCTCACGATTTAAAAGGCGAGAATGTTTTTTTGTGTATAATGAACTAAATGACGTTTTCTAAAAAGCAATAACCATGCACCAAATCGATCCTTTTATATTCTTGTTTGCTTCCATGCGTGAAATCAAGGGGAAGTAAGCGCTCAATCCACACTGGAAACTAAGTAGTCTTCCAGGTTTTACAGGCCAACCTGTCATAACGCTATAGCAGCTGTTTTCAATTGTAACGAGCACAAAGCGCTAGAGATTGACATACATATATATATATATATATATATATATATATATATATATATATATATATAGAGAGAGAGAGAGAGAGAGAGAGAGAGAGAGAGAGAGAGAAAGAGAGAGATAGGTTGTCAAATTGCTGATGCTTGAATACTAGCAAAATGAAGTATCTGAATTCAAGGGTGGTGGAGCTAAGGGAGGGTCGGCATGGGCCTTGACCTCCTTCTTAAAAATTATTTTTAATTTACATGTAAATTTTTAAAAAATTTATTTATCTGATATAAAAATTTTGAAAAATTATATTTTGGCTCCTATAAAATTTTGAAATTATTAATTAATTTCTCTCACAAAAAAATTACATATGGCAGTTAGAAGCATGGATATTTATCACTTTCTTTTTTCGTGATACTGAAGAATATAGCAAGCCTATCTATCTCCTTTTTTCCCCTGACGAATGTTACAAGCTATAACATGTAGAAGGAAAGCTATGCGTACATATAGACTTAGGCTCATGAAAAGCTGTATGCATTCTCAGAGAGAGAGAGAGAGAGAGAGAAAGAGATGCGCAAAGGGTAGTTTTGTGGGTTTAGTCTTTTCAGCAGAGCCGCATGACAGTGAGTTGCTTGTCTGAACAAATATTCATACAATTTTGCGTGATTGATTTCGATCTCTTGTATCTGAACATGTGTGCATACTTATGAATATATGATGGGCACCACGAAGAACGTGCCTATTATGATTTTCAATCACCATACGTATGAACGTGCCTATTATGATTTTCAATCACCATACATATGAACGTGCCTACAATGATTTTCAATCATCATACATATGGAGCAAAATACAAGCGAAGAAAGTTAACCACTTTGCAATCTGTTAGATGCAGAAATATGAAATCAAGAGAAGAAAAGAGATTAAGAGGACAGTTGCACACAGATTCATCCATACATATATATATATAGTCTACAACAAATAACACTCAGTGGTTGCAATGGGACAGATTTTTTCGAGCGCATTTGAGAGAATCTGAAACACACTGAAGTAGACAGAAGTGGCAGAAGCCATCCAAAGGCCAACATGCACAATCATAAGAGCAGAGCAGATAGAGTCTAGTTTCAGAAAGAAACCATCAAAAATAGTAGTTCAAAGAGGTAATCAAAAGAGTCATAAAGTCTCAACATGTGCAATTAATTGAACAAAGAGTAATTCAGAGATTAACCATTAAAAACTGTGCGGAGACAATTAAGAAATTGCAGAAAGTTTTAATACGCGCAATTAGTAAACAGGATTGATGAAGGAGATTAATGAGATTTGAATGAAACCTTTACCATTGTAGGCTAAATAATGACTTTCCAGTTTGATAATTAAGTGTTGAAAACAGTAACAGTCTTAAATATAAGGGACAGAATTCTCAGTTTGAAAAGTATTACTTGCTACTTAAAGATGACAGCATTGCTGTTCCTTCAAGTAATTGAACAGCTATCTGTCATAAAGAATGAGTTCAACAGCTAGCGGATTTCGATTCTGCATTATTTCTAGAATTCAAACATTGTGCATGTCTAGCGGTTTTCGAAAAGAGCAGATTGGGTGAAAAGTATCTGCACAAGATTTTGCTGCACATATGTGATTTTGCACTTTTAAAAAAACGGGAAAGAGATTGGCCTTTTCAGATGTATAAACGTGATTTGCAGCAAAGATTTCCCTCCTCCACAGGAATCCTTCAGAAAGCAAAACCATCAGCAAGCCAAAAACGCCAAGCCTTGAAAGCTCAAGCAGCAGAAGCTGAGAGCTTGGATTTGAACCAAGATCTTCAACTCCCCTGTTCAATTAAATCACATGGGATCCACTCTTTTTCTCTGTAAGTCCATGTCCAGTTCGTTCAGTTTGTAATAAAAAGTGAAAAAAAAAAATACAGGAGCACCAAATACTGGTCAAGGATGACAAGCTTTCTTTGTCACGTAGGTATGGTAAGGGTGACGGTTGGGCAGTCTTTGGCCTTCAGCCAAGCAACTATTGTCCTCGCGCTAAAAGGCTTTGTCTGATTGCCAAAGTAAAATTCTTCTCTTAGAATTTTCAGATCTTATTCTGGGTCTGTGTTTGCAATTCATTTTATATTTAACCTATTTTTCTCAAAGCTGATACTTTGTGAGTTGGCAAAAATATGGTATGAGTGGCCTGCTTTTTTCATTGCAACCGCAATGACTGTAGATGAGCAAGACTAATGTTACTGGGGCAGAGCGAGAAATTTTTGATGAGGGGCACTGAATTAAAGTTTCTAAATTTTGATTATGGTTGAAATATTATTTTTCAAAATTTTTATATAAAATAAGTGAAATTTTCTAAAATTTAGATGTAAATTTAAAAAAAATTGAGGTAGGGCTAGGGCCCGTGCCAGACTGCGATCCGGTGAGTCAGCCAATATATGATTTTTTTAAATCTATCACCGTAAAAATAGCACAAAAAGCATTTAAAAAAAACTGCAAAAAAAAAAAGAAAATAATAAGTTTTAAAACATTAGAAATTGACACATCAAACCAAGGGGTGAAGTCAAATCAAAGAATATTTGCTTTGGGTGGGCGAACTACATCTTTCAAAATTTTGACAAGCGCAGCACCATAGTTTCAAAATTTTTAAAAAGATAAAAAAATGAAAATTGTATGAACGATTTTTTTTCTGTTTTGGAGGTGACAGGAAGCCAATCACAAGGAGGAAACAAAAAAAAAAAAAAAACTCTTAACCTAACAAGTGTCTACTAACCTCAGCTGATCACCGACAGTCTAAAAAATAAAAACTCTGGCAAAAGAAAGAACATATGTTATTGATCCACTCAACATTTTAAAATAATTAAGAAAAAAGAAACGTTATAACTTCTGAGTCTGGTTCAGGTAGCCAAACCAAAAAAGTGATCCATATACACTCCCAAACTAGGTAGAAAATTTTGGTCTTTTCTTTTTTTCCTAGGCATATTGCGCAAATGAAGTCATATATGCAACTCAAAGTGAAAGCCTCTAGAAAGACGCAAACAATCATGCCTTCTGTAGAAGAAGCCAAAAAGCATTTATTGCAAATTAATTCTCTTTTACGTATACTATCGTCTTTTCTCTTTTGAACATTCTGGCTAGGAAGGTATAGGCAAGACCCCTCAGGTAAGTAGATCAAGCCAACTCTTGTTTGCACCCTCAATTAATCAGTTGGCAATTAGTAGACGAATAGATTGAAGCTGACATAGAACACTAGGAAGAACTTTGGTTGGTAGACTAGGTGAGATATGCATCAGTAAGATCATGAAAGCCAAACAGCTCACAACCTTTTATCTGGGTAGTTGCTGCTAAGCATTCCTGTATGTGTTTGCTTCTTCAGGCTCTTCATTTAAGAAGTGTCATTACACCGTAGTTGATTATGTGGTTAGATCTAGCATCGCTTTCTGTTACATCAGTAGTTGTTAATGTACCAACAACAGTATAAACTATCAAATATGATGAAAGTGGTGTACAGGCTGATCACATTCTAACTTGCAGCAGGACGACTACTACAGGCACCCGCCACGATAGCTCCACAGTCCACACACTTGGTTAGCTGGAATCAGCTTAAGATCTGTAGGTTGAAGGAGGCCAAAAACAATATGCTGTTTTTGGAATTTTGTTCAGTGATATAGCGGATATAATAAATCTATTAGGCATATAGAAGAATGCAAGACATGTAGAGTATAAGTTCTGCAATATATGTATAAACAAAGATGAGCCTTTCACAAGCCGATCTACGCCTGCTGAAAGGTATAATTTCAATCAAGTTGAAAGGGAAGATACAAAGAGATGTGCCATCTTCTCAAGTTTTAGCTTGATTCCGCTTTTTTTCTTATTGTTTATCGTAAATGAGGAGAAGGAAACCGGCGCATGGTGCTTCACCTTGACCTGTTAATTTAAAATCGAGACAGCTGGAGCTTGGCATATGTGGGAAGCGATGATCGAAAACTAAGCAGCAGGCTCATTCAAAAATTTTGCATTAATTTTAAAGTTAATGTAATGTAACTCCTGTAAGTACTTCCAGCACAGCACACTTCATGTGCATCTTTAATTTATCCGTCTGCAAGGGGAGAACTGAGGGGCTTGGCTCCTTGGATTTTACAAAACTCAAATTTTATTACCAACAGTTAATGATCTTGACCATTTTCGACTTAAAAAGGTTTGGTTTAAGCATTGGAAAATATGATTCTTGAATCAAGCATAAGACGTAGGCATGAGAATTACATTTAAATAAGACTGACTCGGTCATATAACCATGCAATTTGGGGAGCTTTTTTATCTGAGTGCTTTTAAAACCAAGTTTCACATTATAAAAATGCCAGTAGCATGTGGCTGATCCTAGTGAATGCTGCTTTTTTCTTCAGTTTAGCAGGACCATCAGTGACAACTAAGAGGCTTAATTTCTTAGTGAAGAAAAGCAAGGAATGGCATCAATCATGTGTTCAACTGCAACCAGAAGCAGGATAAAGTTAGATAAAATAAAACAAGGGAACAGCAGAAACAAAGGCTGTACAAATACAAAATCTATGCGGTGGTTGAACCACCCTTGCCCTATTCATTTCATAATTTCAACAAGCACCTGGCCCGGCCATCAATTTCTTGTCATTTACACTGTTCGAATTGGTGACTTTTGGTCCCAGTTTAACAATAACCCATCTGAAAATATCAAAACCTATAGAGTTTCATTGTCACAAAATGTTTTCTCCGACAAATGCCCAACAAACACTTCTTTTCACCTATCACCAGTCTTGACCACTTAACCTGAGGCAAATGCAGCAAAGAATTCATACTTTCCCTTACTATCCTTCTGCTCAAAGGATAGTAACTCAGTTCCCTGTTTGACAACCTTTCTGAAACACTACACCTGAATTTGGGTTTCAAAAACAAATTGCTACCTAACATGACATGTGAGGCAATAATAGGATTTTGAATCGGGAAAACCTCACTTTCTTTTCAGTAAGACCTCCAAAGGGCATCTGGCAAATTCCATGAAGGTATGTTTGTTTATTATGCAACAACCATCTTGTACCTTCCATTTCATGCACATAGATTTCCGATTTGGATGCTTCCTCATTATAAGCCACAATCCAAATGCAGCAGACTGAGTCAATCTTTGAATAGTGTGCACTCGCTCTTCATTTCGTGCAACATGAAGCATCATCAGCATCAGCTTGGCTGGGAACTTCAGAATGGGAAGAACAACTGGCTCAAAGACATACCAAGAAAAGTCCTTTCAGCGATACTGATCCTGCTCCTTCTGGCGGTCATCCCCCTGTTCTTCTCTGCTCGTGTTCCTCTTGTTCTTTGGGGCGGTCTGAGAGACGACTCGGTCAGTTTGCACTGCGACATCTTCAAAGGGGAATGGGTTCCTGACCCCAAGGCACCTTACTACACAAACACCAGCTGCTGGGCTATCCATGATCACCAGAACTGCATGAAGTATGGGCGCCCTGATTCTGCGTACCTCAAGTGGAAGTGGAAGCCGGACGATTGCCGACTCCCGGCGTTCGACCCCGCCCGGTTCTTCGATTTAATGCGGGGGAAGTCACTGGCCTTTGTTGGGGACTCTGTTGGGAGGAACCATATGCAGTCCTTGATCTGCATGCTGTCAAGGGTATATTCTCTTCTTTCAAAAAATTCAAGTTTCCGAATCCATTTGCAGTGTACATGCCTGGATCATTGATTTGCTTAGATGTGCTGGTTTAGATTCTTATATGAAAACTATGACGCCAAATCCCAGTTTCTTCCAGCATGATGAACAGAAAAAACCGAGTTCATGGTACCAACAGATGATTTTCGAAGAATGCTGATCTTACACTTTCTGTTTAATCTTCCTTTTCCCCGATAACTGGCGAAAGATCGCCGGAAAGGTGGAGCGTCGACGTAACGGCAGGGATAGGCATGAGCTAAGAAGCTTCTAAAGAAGGGCCGGGTCCCAGGCGGCACCCATAACCACCTTGGACCAAAATCTGGCTCCTTTCGCTCGAATCTATCTCTTCTGTTGCCCACCTTGATTCAGATTTCTGGCTTACTTCAATTATTTCTCTCCCTACCATTTTCACTGACAAGTCACCAGTCGGTTTATCCTCAAGTTTTGTCACATCTCACTTTGAAGAATTTCTTTACACGCATCTATGCACACACGCAAGCACGTACAGGGGAGTCCCCTCTTCACAACCACCGGTGTAAAGCATTAGGTGGCTCGCTCTCTCTATCTTCTTTCTGGGCGCGTGTTTTGATTTCCGCCATTTTCTGCAAACCCTTTGAGCGGTGCTCCTAGGGACTGTCGGATTTGGTTTTTTGCTTCTTCTCTACTCCTTGGCTTTAATTTTCGTTTCGTTTTGGTTTTTAGGTTGTACTGTGGCGGCATCTATTGCTTTGGATGTTTTCGGTTTCGTTTAATGCAAGTTCTTTCTCTTTCTCTCTCTTTCTTTCTTTTCTCTCCTCGTCTTTTTAGGACGTGTGCCTTTTCATCCGGATATCTTCTCGCTAAAACCAGGCTAGAGGGATCTTAGTTTCTTTTACATATATAGGAAAAGTAAATGCTGCCAGATAATTACCTGATGATTAAACTTACTTTGTTGCTTAAAAGACAAAAAATAGTCATTAAAACTACTGTAAACTATCAGTACACCATAAACTATTACTAATATCATATAGCAATTTTGTGTAGCAATAAATTTTAAGCTTTAGCCAGCAATGAATCATCCATGTATATTATATACACACACACACACATATATATATATATATATATATATATATATATATATATATATATATATATATATAATTTATTTATATGTATATATACGCGCGTTTGTGTGTGTTTTCTATGATAATATATGAAAGGAATGTATTCAGTTGTACGTCTAGTTTGTTTGTAAGATTCAACTGTGCATCAGCTGGTAATTGGTGGAACCCGTGGGTTTGCGGCTTAAATGGGTACAACATATGAAAGAAAGTGACGGAGTAACGGCATGTGTACGTGTTCTGAACACGAAAGGCATCTCGGCTGATTGGGATTTCCTACCTTACGGCCCTTCACATTTTTTGTTCGGTCTTTTACAAATCAACTGTCTCATTCGGCGTAGCGTAAGCAAGCACTCTTTGGATTATTTTAAGTGCAATTTCATTTAGATATGACCCACTTGGTTTCCATGGTTGAGATTTCTGTAATACACTTTCCATGGGTATTGATATTGATTTGTTGATTTTCAAAGGTTTTTTCATTTTGGTATACAACAATTGTATCTGTAATTTCATGTTAAATATTATTGCTAAAACTACACAAATATATATGCATTGTTCAATTACCAACCAAATTCCCCAGTGATTTTACACATCTAATTGGCATTCAATGCTCATGATCCTGACCTGATTAACTGTCCGATCACTAAATTTTTGAAGCTAACACCAATCTTTGTCTCTAATTTCAAACTCACAGGTGGAGTACCCAGAGGATGCATCCAAAGGTGGGGATGAAAAATACAGGAGATGGTACTACACCAGCTACGACTTCACCATCCAAGCAATGTGGTCGGAGTTCCTTGTCAAGGGCAAACAGACAGACCAACATGGTCCAACAAACACCGGCCTCTTTTCCCTCTACCTGGACGAGCCCGACGAGCAATGGGTCAGCAAACTACAAGGGTTCGACTACGTGATCGTCTCGGTTGGCCACTGGTTCCTGAGACCCCTGCTCTACTACGAGCGCGGCGAGCTCGTCGGCTGCCAGTTCTGTCCGGGCGCGAACATGACGGACCTGGGCAAGGAGTATGGGTACAGGAGAGCATTCAGAACAGCATTCAGAGCCATCAATGGGCTGCAAAACTTCAAGGGCATTACATACTTGAGGACATTTGCTCCTTCCCATTTTGAAAATGGGCAGTGGAATAAAGGGGGGCATTGCCTAAGAGGAAAGCCTTTCAAGAGCAATGAGACCTCGCTGGGAGGCATTGACATGGAATTTTACAGGGCGCAGTTGGAAGAGTTCAGGGAAGCAGAGAAGGAAGGGAAGAAGAGGGGCCTGAAATTCAGGTTGCTTGACATCACTAGGGCGATGTTGATGAGGCCGGACGGGCACCCGGGGATATATGGGCACAGGCGAGAGGAAAATGTGACGCTTTATAATGACTGCGTCCACTGGTGCCTCCCTGGTCCTATTGATGCTTGGAGTGACTTCTTCTTGCAGATGTTGAAGATGGAGAAATCGTATTCTTCATCATAGGAGATCAGTGACTTTGACTCTAAATTCTAATCCTCGGTTATGGACCAAACACGTCTGTGTTCAGTTTACCTCATTTTCATTTTATATATGTAAAATAACTCTTTACCTATGATAAAAAGAAAATATTGAGAAGTACCCAAGGTTTTATTTATATGCTTGAATGACGTTCATATTGATTAAACATGCCACAAAATGTTGAAAACTATGCATTCTTCTTCTTTGGGGTTTTCACATTTTCTTGCAAGTATATGTGTTTATGTGGTTGTTCATATCCTAAAACTTTTTCTGTTAGTAGAACGCAGAACCTCCTTCTAAGGTGAACTCAACACCTCTAAAAACTGTAATTAGTTAACTTGGGCAAGCATAAAGGGCTCCACTTTATAATGAGCCTGCGAGTCTGGAACTCTTGGCGACCAGCAACCTACCACCTAGTGCCCTTAGGCAGTGTTTGATAGCCTCGGATCTCATATTCGATGTTACCACAGATTTTAAAATTATGGACCTTTGGTAAGACTTCTCTACTCTCGAACCGTAAATCTGTGATTTTCACAAGGTAAAACAGATTTGAAATCGCCAGTTGAGAAATCCACTGTTTGTTTAAGCTGTGGATTTGGCCTATCATGGATTTGTTTCAGATCTGAGGCTGTCAAACATAGCCTTAGTGGGTTCATTAATCCCTTGGAATCTCATAAGATTATGCTTAATCACCATCCAAATCCTGCAATGAGTTTAGGCAATTAATTCCTATTCAACGCACATTACTGTGATTTGATTAGTTAACAACCACTAAAATTTTCGAAACCAACACCAATGTTTGTCTCTTTCAAACTCATGGATGGAGTGTCCAAAGGCACAGATGAGAAGTACAAGAGATGGCACTACACCACCTACAACTTCACCATCCACGCATTGTGGTCAGAGTTCCTTGTCAATGGCAAAAAGACATGGCCCAGGAAACACAGGCCTCTCCTCCGTCTACCTTGACGATCCCGACAAGCGATGGGTTCACAAACTACAAGAATTCGACGACGTGATCATCTCAGCAGGCCACTGGTTCTTGAGACCCCGGCAGTAAATTGAGCGCGGACAGCTCGTCGGCTGCCAGTTTCTGGCCGGTCGAGAACTTAACAGACTTGGGCAAGCCTTACGGGTATAGAAGAGCATTTAGACAGCATTCAGGGCCGGACATCAATGGGATGAGAAACTTCATGGGCATCACATACTTGACATCACATACTTGAGGACATTCGCTCCATCTCATTTTGAGAACGGAACGTGGAATAAATGGGGATACTGCCTAAGAACCATGCCTGTTGAGAGCAATGAAACCAAGCTGCGAGATATCGATTTGGAATTTTGCATGGCTCAATTGGAAGAATTCAGAGAAGCAAAGAAGGGAGGGAAGGAGAGGCCTGAAATTCAGGTTGATTTGACATCAGTAGGGCCATGTTGATGAGATTGGACGGGCACCGGGGAAAATATGGGCACAGGCAAGAAGACTATAATTGGTGTCTGCCAGGTCCCATTGGTACTTGGAATGACTTCCGGGTGCAAATGTTGAAGATGGAGAATCCTTCATCATAGAAGATTAGTGACTTAGCTTCTGGTCCTCAGAATATGGCCGAAGCGTTGTGTTCAATTTTTCTCGTTTTTATGTGCATCCAAGGGGTCTTCCCGCAGATTTCCAGAGGGTTCAAGACCCGGTCATATTGGTAAAAGGTGATAACTGTGTTGCGTTAATTAAATCGTTGCTGTCAGAATCAGTTTTGGAATCGATTTGGTGAGAAGCTGCTATTGCGGTGAACCAGAAGAAAAAAGAAACACTTTCGAGAAAAATTAAATTATATTAAAATTGCCTAAAATAAGAAATTTCTTAAAATGTTTCGATTTACAAATACAGTTGAAAAAAAACACATGGCATTCTTGAATCTGCCACCAAATTGATCCATTTGTCACTAATTGAATTTGAATCGGCTGATTTTGGTAACTTTGAATTCATCGGTTTCTGTACGAGACGTAAAGAGGTGTAGCTACAAATATTCTACGATCATTATTCTACGATCATCACACAATAGTGACACCGATGGGAACTCCATTTTTATCCGCAAATTAGTCAAAGCGATACACGACCGAGCCATGTGCAGATCACATTTTTGGACTTTGCTCCGTTTGTGAGAGTTGTTGCCTCAGAACCCTTCTCATTATCTTGTTTGAAGCTGTCCGAGGAAGAGAAGGCATGACCACAACATGGGAAACCTGCAGTTAATGCAATTGCAAATGGTTTTCCTCATTAGCAGATCTGGACAATGAAGCATTCAAGTAAGTTTGTTACATACCCTGAATAACGGATTGAGTTTTCGTTGCAAGGATGAATTGAATGCCTTCTTCAAGGAACTTAAGTCTGCCTCTGAAGAAAAATTTGTATCTTTGAAGACCACTGCGATGACCAGCTGTTCTGGACCGCCCCCTAAAGGAGGTACCCCAATTGCTGCTGTCTCCAGCACAGCATCATCAACTCCGTTGCAGATGCGTTCAATTTCAATGGAACTTACCTACAGATGGTTCATTTCAGTGCAGTAATATTAAAGCATATAAATTATGTCGGTGTGAATACCTTTATCCCACCAAGGTTCATGGTATCATCAGCCCGACCATGTGCACGATAAAACCCCCAACAGTGCGTTCAAATTCATCTCCATGTCTTCTCAAAACCTGTCAAGGGACCATCTTAACAGATTGCAAATGGAGCATGAATAGTTTAATAATGGAGAAACTCCAGATCTAGAACCAATAAGAACCTCACGGCATAAATTATGAGGCTAAATGCACTAAGTAATGGATTTCAGTGATCTATTCAAGCCATCAAGGCCCAATGGTAACTGAGATTTTTGGCTCTGTATGGCTATCAGTGTCCTATTGGGTCAGTCTTAGACAGCCCTCAAAATTGGTGCCCAGATGCAGGAAAGATCGTTGTATAGTTCATGGCAAACAGATCTGGTCCTTGTTTTCTATTAATAAAAGCAAAAAAAAATTACCTTTCCATTGTAAACAGGCATTCCTTCGAAATAAACTTTGTAATGATCAGCATTAAGCAATGTAGTTGAAGCGCCAAACATTGTCGGATCAAGTGCCAGCTCGCCAACAGCTGGTACAGATTGTGGCTGCGAATAGAAGACAAAAAATGCCTACTTTGTTTAACGCTGTTCAAACATGAAGGTCGACATAAATCCAGGTCTTTTCCAGATTTATGATATTAACGAGAGACAAGAAATTTTCTATTGCTAGACCACTACGGTTGCATATAAGGAGGTACAGAAATGTAAATTTTGTGTACCAGTGTCACACATGAACAGGATCTAAGCAAGTACACATCCAGTTAGCAGAAAAGAAACAGCACATATAAAGGTTCATGACAGTAAAGAAAATAAAGATAGTTACGAGGGGATTCCCGTCATCTCCAAGGATGTACAACTTGCAACCCATAGCTGGTGTACTAAATGCAGCCAATGACTGAGGTTGCACCAGAGAACCTGAAACAAAACCACCACCTATTTCGGTGCCACCACAGTACTCTATAACTGGTTTGTAGAGAGCTCTTCCCATCAGCCAAAGGTACTCATCGACATTAGATGCCTCCCCAGTGGAGCTGAAGCACCTATCAATTTTTGCAACACATGTGACTCATAACTGCAGCTTCTCCTAAGAAGCCAGACATTGATTCTCATGCTACACCAGCAACGGAAAAGACAAGCAACAAGCAGTTCAAAATTAATTTTACCTAACAGAAGACCAATCAAGGCCAGTTATAGAATTTGAATTTTTCCATGCCCGAACTATGCTTGGAACAACACCAAGCATTGTAACCTTTGCATCCTACATTAAGTGAAAACAGAATCATAACAGAATGGTCAGATCATATCATCATATCTTTCATAAAATTGAGTTTGCTCAGGACGTAGAAATTGTAAATGGAAAAAAGTGGAAGTCATTGTAAAAGAAAATGATAGACTAGCTGATAAATCTTGGCACTTAAAAATGGGAAACTAATTGACCCGATCAAATATACATAAATAAGCTATAGGGCAGTCTTTGTCGTGCATGCATTGTGGAGATGGATTATAACAATTGAAGGTGGTTTTTTCTGAAAATTCAGAATTTTGGCCAAGTAATTTTGGAAATATTTGCAATATGTGTCTGCAGAAAATGGACAAAACAGTAATAGCAAGAATGGGAACCCTTGCAATGCAGGATCAGTTGTTAGATACCTGCACAAATTTGGCAAATCCGTAGGCCAGAGGAGATCCATTGTACAGAGCCATTGTTGCCCCATTAATAAGAGATGCATAAACAAGCCATGGACCCATCATCCATCCAAGATTGGTAGGCCAAGCAACAACATCACCCGTTCGGATATCCAGGTGAGCCCAACCATCTGCTGCTGCCTTAAGTGGGGTTGCATGCGTCCATGGTATTGCCTTTGGTTCCCCTATACCACATTGCATAACATAACATTTTATTGGATTGTTTATCATAAGGACATTCGCCTTTTATGCAGATCTGAGTGAAATAAACTCAAGAAAATGGTAAATGATGCAGACTATTAGCAAAAAAAAAAGAAAACAAAACTCATTGTGATGAAGGTTAGGTACATGAGTTACCTGTTGTTCCAGATGAGAACAGGATGTTTGTGAAAGCTTCTATAGGTTGTTGCATGGAAATGTAATCGTTAGCTCTGGGAAACCAATTTTAAAATTTTGTCAGAAGAGTTGTACGTCTTGTTGAGCATCAAGTAACCACTTTTGCAATAGTTTAAAATTTCAGATTTATAGCATTAAAAGGTCAGCATCTAAAAATTCTTATAGAAGGATGTCAAGCACAACAGAAGAACCAGAAAAAATTGTTGCTATAAGGTAATAGTAGGAGTTTGCAATATATTTTAGTACAATTGAAATGTATTAAACATTCAGTTTATAAACATTTTATTAGGTTGTGAAAATCCTGCAATAAGGGAAATTTCAAAAGACTGGAAATACTTTGGACTGGTATATTGACTCCTTCTGCATGATAAACATAATAATATAAAACACATTGTAGACTGCCCTAAGTTTCTCGAGACATGAGTTACACAATCATAGAAAAGATTTCTTAAGTTTTAGTTGCTAGAGTTTTGAACCATTGTCAGAATTATTGTTCTTGGGTATTTCATAAGTGCAGTTTCTCTCAGGTATTAACCAAGATTCAAAAGCATAAAAAAGTAATAGAAAGAATATTAAAAATTTGGGTTTTCACCTTATTTTCTTATGAAAACCCATTTACAAAAATTCAAAATTGTTACTAAAATGTTTTAAAAATTTTGAAACATTAAAACATATAAAAAGCACTTTTCTGGACATGTGTAAAAAAAGAAACATTTTGGCATGTCACTTTTTCTGCGCTCTTTTGAAAAGAAATAGTGATATTTGTGAAAATAGCTTGAACCCGAAAGGAGATCATTTAAACCAGATTTGTGCTTATCTTTGGTACCATAGAAGACACGGTATTCTCTAGCTGCTCTTTGATTTTCAAGTGCTAGATTCAGTTCTTTTATGTCTGATTGCCCAGATTGTAATGTTCATAGTCCTTTTACTACAATTTGCATCAAGACAAGATTTTGATCTGCACACGGATTCTAAAAGTTCAAGATCTAATGGAAGTTTCACCAAGAAATAGAAGTTGATATGACTGGATCTAGAACACGCCTTTGCCCAAAGCCTCTACATCAATGCTTGCCACCACACTAGTGGTGCTGGCTAACTAAATATTCTTGAGACTATGATTTTGTAATAGAGAACATGGCATTCTTGAGCAAAACCAAGATAAGCCTGCCAAAGTAAAAATTAACTTTAAGTAGTAAATAGTAATAGTAATATTAAGGAAAACATTATTTACAAATACACTAGCATGTTGTACAAGAAATATTAAACTTGTGGAAGAATGTGTAACAGTAGTTAATCCAATATTGTTAACCTGTTGCAGCACCAAATGTAGTAAATCATGGTGCTTGAGTGAATTTTCTTTAGTTTTAAAAAGGAAACATGAAAAGATAATTACACAAGACATGGTATTTCGCATACTTTTGTTTTTCAACTTTTCCAATAAATGTATCCCAAGACATGTCACAGTCCCGCAGATCTGTTGCAACAGTTGGTCCTTTAGCAGATATAACTATTGTTCGGGGTGCGCTGGCTTCAATAACCCTACTGAAATAGCCAACAACTACAAGTTAGTGAGAGTAAGTAGATTCCAGCATCAAACTGAAAAGAAAGTAATAGAAAAATGGAAAATCCATATATGATTTTAAAGAACATCACCTGTACAATGGTAGAATTTTTTCACCCCGAATGATAACATCCTACATTGTGAAGTGAAGAAGCCAAAGATGAATGACCCAGGTATAGACAATTTATTAAAAAAATCTAAATGCAACGCTGAAATAAGCATTAATTAAATGTGCACAAGTAATCTTGTAGGAAATAACAACAAAATATTACAACATGTAATGCAACAAACTCATGTCACAAGAACAAAATGAACTAGTAATCTTAACATAACATTCATTAAAAGATAAAACTAAAAAAGAAAAAAAAAAATCCTTCTATTGATATATCATTGTCTCAAAGTTCAAACCCTTTTAGCTTTAGAATTTTTCAATTCTCATAGAGACCAAACTTAAGACACTGATTTTATAGATTTTGTCCTTTCTTTGGTGAACTACAAGCATCTACAGCACTTAATTTCTAATTTTAAGATAAGTGTCTAAGGCACCTAACTTCACCAGGCGCATTCTAAGAGCATGGATTATGCTAAGGAATTGTCTATCACAAAAGGAACCAATGGCAATTCTTCCTCATCTAATTTGAGAAATTGATTTGTCTCCACGTACTAGAGTACCTGAATTATGGAAAGAAGGAAATTGTAAGAAGAAGAGAAATTAATGCACTATGCAATCTATAAGATACGATGCTTCCTAATGTCACCAAACAGAGACAGTAAATGACCTTACCATACAAGTTACAGACTGAGATAGAATACGTTCAATATAACAGAACAACAATTTTAAAGTACATGATAAAAGAATAGCTAAAAGTTAAAATGAGATAAGTGGTTAATGGCATAAGGCTCAAAATGTGCACCTGAGTGAACACAATTCTTGCATTTGATATTCTCAGTCTAGTTGATATTTGGGGAGGAGCAAAACTGTCAGCTATAGATACAACAACATAACCTGCTAGGACAATGGCAAGATAGATAATAACTGCTTTGATATTCATTGGCATATCAATAGCAATGGCTGACCCCTTCTCCAAGCATAACAAATCAAGTGCATTTGCAACCACGCTGCAAATATGTTAAAATTCCGCTTAGAACAAGTAATTCCAACCAAAGTCTAACAGGAGAAAAAGGAAGTGTTTTGAGCATGGGGCATGGGCATGTGAAAGTTCCATTCATAATTTGTTCGTACAGAAAGTAGAATCCGGACTTTTGCCATGCCATTGCAATATATGACATATGGAATCAAGCAGTTAAAAGATAAGAAGTTCATACTGTTACACTTTAGCATAGCCTTAGTGTTTAATATTATCAGGTGAACTACTAAAAGCACAATATGGAAAAGATTTTATTTCTATGACATACATGTGACATAATTAGAGATAAAACAAACACAAGACAAAAGTGCCAAGAAAAAAAAGTATATGGATGAACTGAATTAACTTGATAATCAGGTCCATACCAAACTTCTGCGTGCAGCTCTTTGAAAGTCATGCGACTTAAATGTAAGCTATCAGAACCTTCATCGCGCCAAATAATTGCGGTATCATGCAGATTCCTTTTACCATTTGAAGTTAAACAATTTTCAGCAGCATTCATCATGGCTCCCGGAAGCCATTGACCGCCAGGATAAGACAATCTGCCCTCATCAGATTCACAATTTCCTAGTATGCAGGTAGGTGGAACAGAAAATGAAATATTTAACTCATCGAAGACCATCTTCCAATAAACCTACAAAAGGAATCACCAGTTCTTAAAACAAACAAAAAGAGCAAACTATATTTGAGAATTTTAACAAAAAAGATATGTTGAAATCTTGAGAATATGTAACATGCACCTCAGGATTCATAACAGAAAACTCCTGAAAATCAGTGAAGCTTGAGATGGGATCTTTGTACTTTGACCCAAGCAGCTCTTCTCCATGCCTCTCCAGGAAGCATCCGATGTTCGTCAAAAGCGCATCATCTCTTCAACCACATATCCATAATTAACATAAAGGTAAGATAACTCCAGATTCCAGAAGGACTAAACAAGTGTCAATGCAGAGTTTATATGTAAAATGAGCCATCAGATGGTACCGTACAAGTAACATGATGTCATGTCGTACCAACATTCAGTAGACAACTGATTTAGGTAATCGTTTTACTATAAGAATGCCCAAGAAATCTACGTACGTTGACATTTCTCGCTTAGAAAGTATATCAGATACTTTGTGACACTGAGATGCAATTTTTTTTTTTTTTCTTTCGAGCTAAAGGAAATAAGCATGTTTAAAGAGATTGGGGTCGGGACACATGTCAACAGACTTCAGCCTTGAATAAATAGAAGAAGGAACCTCTTTTATAAAGAAGTGAACTCCTGTCATTGTCAATTTTCTAAAAAAGAATTGAAGCTCTTGAACCGATTGCCATCCTTCAAAATGTTGTGCTCATTGTTAACACTGGAAGAAACTAATTTTACTGTTAAGCATTTTGAAAATTTTAATTTAGCCCGGTAGACAGTTTAAAATTGTAATGGCCCCTCCTGGGGAAAAAAAGATATTGGCTCAGCCACTTACACCGAACAAGCTAGAAACCCTTTCAGATCACCAATTGCATGAAACGAGAATCTGACTTTCACGAGTTAGCAAATAAGGATTGCTTAATTTTCAAGCGAAACCAAACAAGGATTGCATAGAATTACGCAAAAAGAATGCAAAACTGAAAAATCGAAGCCCCCAAAGAAATTGGAATTGTTTTCTAGCGCTTACTCGTCGGGAACCCAAGCAGGAGGAGGTCCCATCTTGGAAGCGTCCCAACCTCTATAACACCTGTAATACATCATCTGGTGGAAGGAGAAAGGGAGGCTCGGTTCGAGCAGCTTCCTGGATATCTGCTTCCATGCCAGCACCCTCGAATCCCCACACTCTCGAAGGATCTTTCCAAGCTTCTCGTGAAGAACCACAGCATCGGACGACGGTATCCCGAGATCCTCGATCGCCGAAACGCTGATTTCTTCCAGTGATTGGATGCCCATCTCTCCCTCTCTCTCTCACTCACTCACACACTCACAGAGACACAGATGTCATCTAACTAACGCTAATGGCGGGTGTCCTCGCGTCAGACGCAACTGCCTTCCTTAGCCTTCTTTATTTCCATGGGGAACGCCCGGCAGCTGCTGCGCGCGTGCTTCACCAACTCACGGTGCAGGGCCGGAGCGGTGTTGGTGATATCGCTCCCCATGTTCCTATTCTTTTTTTAATGAACTTAAAAACACGTCAACAAGGTAACAACAGACATTCTTTTTAATTCATTTAAAAAATTAATTCAACAAAGTATCAAGATATAGTACTGAACTAGCTACCAAAGCTCGTTATATATGATCGGGAAGCCTCGAAATTATCAAAATGGGCTATAAATAAAAATTTTTTTGCCATTTTTCATTGACTCGGAGAAGTCGAGTTCATGCTTGATGTTATTCCTAGCATTCTATAATATCTGCTAGACAGAGGATTCACAAGATTGAGCGTTTGGCTTTAGAGATTGTTGGTGTTGTTTGAGAACAAGAAATATGGGTTTCTCAAGTTATATATAAACTACAAAAATGTTGAATGAGGCGACCATAACTACAAGGAATTGATCATCTCTTTAACTACTTCCATGGAGCCAACATGTTTTCTAAAATTAATTTGATTTGAGGTCTAGATATCCCAAGTTAAGAGTAATGGATGTAGATATTATAAAATGACTTTTCACGCACATCATAGTTGTTTCAAGTTCAAACCACAAATTTTGGATTAACAAAGGCTGCATTTGTGTAGAAGTTCCTATAAATAAAAGCTTGACAGGTGGGGACAACCCAAATTTTTTTTTGTGTCTTATGGTGTCACATGACAAACGAGTCTTATCGAGTCGAGCTGACTAAACTTTGAGCTGAGTATAACCCCACATGTAGCCAACCCTTCAGGAAATGAAGAGACTGTCCATATGCTTTCGACACAACAAGTTGATTCTAACATGGAGATAAAGCCAGATATCTCTGGTTGAGGCGCTCTCTAAGTTTAAATTTCAAGTTTGAGCACTTACATGTAAAAAACTAAAAATTAATGAAGTTTTATATGAAAATAAAGTAAGTTTTGTGGCCACACCAGCTACAACATAGCTTCGCCACTGCCAAGTTGGTATCTTCCAACTCAAAAATGCAGACTCCAATTTAAAAATACTTGATGGCTTCTTTTAAACTCTTCACCATCGCCCCATAAGAACTTAGCACAGAGTAGTTCTATATGCTTAGGAACTTTAGGGTTCTTAGCACAGAGTAGTTCTTTCGGATTATTCCTCTCTCTTTCATGAGTTTTTTTAAGAGAAAACATGAAAGCTTATGGTTGGACTAGAAAGAGCTTCAATCTAGAAGATTCTCTTAGAAACAAGCATTTTTCTCATTTGCATTTTTTGTATAGTAAAACAACGCTCTAACTTGGTATGAGTTTCCAACCAAACTCTATGGTGATAGATTCACGAGAAAGGGTAAAGCATGACAACTTAAGTTACGGGATCCTATTAAAAAAAAATCTTTAGCCAAGGCTAAACCGATGGCTGGTAGTTCCTATTGCGGTTGAAGATCAAAGGCTTCATTGAGTTGACTCCATTAATACTTGATAAATCTTCCATAGAATGTAGAAAAGAAATATGCCATATGTTTGCTAGGGATATAACTTCTGGAACAAGACGTCTTTCGTTTTTTCTGTACACGTTATTCAGCCATTCATATTGAAACTCTTAGAAGAAGAGAAGAAGAATTTTTAGAACCGTGAGGGCCATCTTATAATAGATTACATGTGCTACCTGTATAGAGGTGGATGCCGAAGTTTGGTCAACATATGAGGTAAAATGGGCTCCTATTTAACTAGATCGCCATTTTTAACTCCAGAAAGGTAACCGGAATCCGTTTATAACAGGAAACACGATCATTGTGTTCAACAATCATAGCCATGCATAATAACAATAAAAAATGATATGTATTTACAAAATATTTTATTGCATAATAGTTAGCAGAACTATGACAACTGCCAACCAGAATACAAATTAAATTCCTCATAATCCTTTGTAAGAGGTCGAAATATTCGATAATAAACTAGAATATGCATTTTTTAGATGCCTTGATTTTTTATATATATTTACTTGCGAGAGAACATTTGGAGAAAGAGACTTGATTGTTCACCTAGGACTTAAAGCCCCCAAAGCCATTCTCTTGCTCCAGGGTCCTAGCAACATTGGTTTGCACAAGGAACAGACACTTGTGAGATTTGAACAAGCGACCAGTCGTCTAGTAGCAGCTGGCCCAACCATATGCATTAGACCCATTTCAAAACTATCAAACCTAAAACCGAGGGATGAAATTGTGATAAAATCATCACACACCCTTAGGGCTGAACACAAGCCGAGTCAAGCTTGAGCTTTATTCGAAAAACTAGAGCTCAAACTCGACTTGAACTCGAGTTCAGCTTGACATAACAAGTTTGAACTTGACTGGATGATACAACATCGAGCTCGAACTCAACTTGTTTAACTCGTTTATGTTAAGCATGTCTCTTTTTCTAACTCATTTAATTCCATTAACTCGTTTAACACGATTATGTTAAGCATGTTTCGTTTTTTTAACTAGTTTAACTCTATTAACTCGTGCAATTCGATTATAATTCAACATTCATTGTGTAGTCCGTGCTCCACACACCCTGTCCTCTTTCAACCTCAAATTTGACAAGGTGTTGCACTCATGATACATTTTCAACCAAGGATGAAGAAAATATGAATTAGGATTCCATAAACTCAACTATGAATACTTATAACACTGGATGGATGCAGGAAGCTGTTGACCCCAAAAAGATAGAAGCCCGGCAACAGCAAACTGCCACACAACTCTATGATCACAACAATAACAAAAGCATACAACATATATTGGGAAGCCAAACTGCTTGATATCATTTGGAGCTCACTCTAAAAAATGCTGGCAACTTGACAAAACTAAAATTTTATTAGAAATTAATTTTTAATTATTTTTTAAAACCTGGTTCGTTTAAGTTTGTAAACCTGACACCTTCCTCCCCAGGTTTTTTGTCAATTTCTTTCGTCCACATAACAAAGTGGCTGCGAAACAAGAGAAAAGAAATCCCAGAAAACAAAGATAAAGAAACCATGAAATTAGATTTCTGTGACCCCAATTCCATATATCCAAACACCGTGCCGAGAAAAGAAACGATCTCTGGCCCCCTCTCTGACTGTCTCTTCCTTCTCGTACATTCACTAGGGCAAATATATGCACCTTGGCGGAACTGTTCCTTCACAGGAGAATCTCAGGACCTACTCCAGCGACCCACTTTCCCCATCATCCATGGCCGTCGCCTCCCCTTCTTCTTCCTCTACCTCCACGATGGTGGTGGCAGAAACCAAACCGGAACGGCCGTCAGAGAACGCTCCGCTTCTATCCTCCTCACTTCCGCAGCCAGATCCCAACGATCCAAACCATCTTCCTTCTTCCGACCCTCTCCCTCCCTCGTCTGCGTCTTCCTCATCCACCACCACAACCATTTCTTCTTCTTCTTCTCCTTTCCCTATGATCACACCCTCGCCTCCTGCTGCCATGGCCGCCGGTGTTGTTCCGCCGGCCGCTCCCGCTCCACCAGTCCCCTCGTTCCCTTCTTTCCGGCCGGTTCCTCCGATGCCGGTTGGAGCCCCTCAGTTCTCCCCTATTCCAAACCCTGCTATCCAGCCTCCTGGCGTCGCCCCCTTGATGACTCCGGTGTCAGTATCAGCCGTCCGCTACCCAGTCGCTCCGCAGCCTTACGCACATATGTCCAATGGCTATCCTGGCGCCCCGATGCCCTTGCCCGTGCCGCTGCCTTCGTCGATGCCGCCTGGTGGGTACTTGGTAAACTTGCTAAAATTGTTGTGCGTATTTGAAAATTTGGTTAAAGTATATTGGAATGACGCAAATGAAAGGTGTGCTGTTACTTGATTTACGTTTATCGGATGGGTCAGACTCGTTTCCTTGGAGTTTATTGGTATTTCTATATGCGCATTGCAGAGTATCCGAATATTTGTTGTGGGTTCTTGTTTGATAAGCTGTTGGAAACTTGGGTGACAAAGAGAGTCTGGTTTCTGGTATGGCTCATTTTGGATTTCGACTATAAATATGCATTTGACAATTCGACTATGTTTTTTCGCCCATCTGCTGCTATTTAATTTCATTTGATATTGAGTCTTTGTACTGGTTGATACTGGATATTGAGGATCATAAGTGCTCTGGGGCTTGTGATGTTCACTTGAACTTCAGAGTAGGAGAAGATCCGAATTTGTTGCTAGTTTTATGGTCACAAATGGGGATTTCTTATTTCAAATTTTTGATTGACAATGGATGAAGTTTGCATGAAAATGAATCATTTTGAGTGATTCTATGGAAAAGGTTTTGTGCACCAACGAATGCAATTTGAAGGTGGAATATTATCTCCTACAGCATAGTATCCCGAGGACTCATCACATGCCAGTTGCAGTCCACATGAAAGTCTGCTTCATCTTTTCCTGTTGGTATGCCTAATTTTTCACATATGTGCTTTGAGTACATTTCGTTAGTTCCTAATTAATTTTGTTATTGTTTGTTGCCCTTCTTTCAAAATAAAAGAGTAAAAAAATTAGAATGTGCTTCTTGTGACTGAAGCAGGTAGTTTCCAAGACTCCAAATGTTGCTTTTATAAAGTACATGGTAATTTTATCCAAATTCTGCTTTTATAAAATTACATGGTAGTTTTATTCTTAAGTTCACCGTCATGCTCAGATTGAGAGCTTTGAGTACGAGGAATGAATGTACTTTTCTTAAGTAGGTTACCTTCACGTAGATCTAAGGTTGCTTCCACGTTTACGGGTTATTGATTTCTTCCACAGCTGATCATGTTAGAGAATCCTGATTGCACCTTATATTCCAAGGTATCCTGATTTACTCTTTATTTTTTGTTTATTTTTTTGTTATGATTTTATTTCTGTGCTGAATTTACTATCATATAAAAGGGACTTTTAGTGAGCTTAAAGGTAAGAAGACATTCATATTCTACAGTTGTGCCAACATCTTTGGTGAGATTCTGCATATCACTTGAATGCTCAATACCCCAATGTACAACTTGGTGCTCAAGAAGATAATTAAGGTAAGTCAAATCTACGTTCATGATTTGATTGAGTATTGCCTCCATTGGATCTGATGCTGTTATGAGCTGGCTGATTCTGAGTGACATGTTCGGGTTGTGCACCTTATATATTTGCTGGTTTTCTTTAAATCTTTACCCTTTTTACTACATTGAATTGTTTTGGTATGTTGAACTTGCACTTTGGCTTATGATATCCTATGCTGATGTGCTTCCATAGCTGTTTTTTCTGCTTCTACAGGAATGCATCGTTATCCTCCTCCATACACAGCTGTTGTTAGGCCCACCTTCCCTCCACATCCACCTGGAGCAGTTGGATCGATGCCCCCATTGTCGCGCCCACCAGTTCCAGCTATTCGAGGGGTGCCCCCAGTAGTTGGTTCTGTTGCTAGACCAACAATACCAATTATTCCAATTGCAGAGAAGCCACAAACCACGGTTTATGTTGGGAAGATATCTACGACTGTGGAAAATGATTTCCTGTTGTCTTTGCTTCGTGTAGGTTTCTTTGATTTTCAACTGATTTCCCTTTATTTTGGATATTTATTAGTGTTACGACATTATCTGCTGAGCAGTTTTATGCTTATAACTGATCCTTTTCCAATTACAATTTGTCAGTTATGTGGGCCTGTCAAGAGTTGGAAACGGGCTCAAGATCCTACAACTGGAGCCCCTAAAGGGTTTGGATTCTGTGAATTTGAGTCTGCAGAAGGGGTCCTTCGTGCACTTCGCCTGTTGTCTAGACTTAATATTGATGGCCAGGAACTTGTGGTATGTATAGTAAAATTCTCTGAAATTTTTATCATATTTTTTTTCTCCTAAATGCCATTGTTCTAACTTATTGGCCTCAAAGATGCTGAATTTTTCTATCTGACATAGGATATACGAGATATGGTGTTGTTTATTAATATGGGTTGTGAAGGGGCTGAGGAGATGTTTGCATGTGTCAAATTGTGATTTATTAAATGAGCAACAACTGTATGTACTTTGTCAAATGTAAAGTGGCAGCACAAAGTGTCCTCTAGTGTATCTACTTCTCTCTACCTTTTCCAGGCTACTGAAATTTTCACTATCCTATCTAGTTTGAAAGATGTTGTTTTGTGAATTTTGTGAATCAGAAGAGAATAAACTATCCTGTGTCTTCCTTCTGCCGGTCTTTTCTGGCTTTTTATTCCTCTCCTTCCATCATGAGCTTGATTATCTTCCCTTGAATTATTTTATAGACTTTTTGTATGTTCTTTCCTGCTTCAGTTGAATGTTAACCAAGCCACAAGGGATTATCTTGAGCGCTATGTTGAAAAGAAAGTTGAGAGGCAAAAGATGCTTAAAGAAGAAGCTTCTGAAAATGCTGACAAGGAGGAAACAGCTCCTGGTGTTGACAAGACTGAACCGGCTAAGCCTGTTTCAACTGATGAATCAAAAGAGAAAGATGGATCTGTTGAAAAACCGGATGAAGATGCTGCTAAGAAATTTGGCATTGTGACCGAGGAAGACCAGGAAGGTGACAGAGATGCTTCGGTGAAACTCACAAGTATGTTGGAGGAAAGGGCAAAAAATAGGCCTCCCCCTCCCCCTCCATCTGCTCAAGCTACTACTGATGTTTCTGCAAAGACTGAAGTGCCATCTAAATCAAGAGATGGAGATTCTGATGTGGATATCATGAAAAGTGGTGAGTATTTTGGAGCAATAATGTACTGTTAGTTGCATCTGGTTTGATGTAAATGTGGAGGCCATAAAAGCCTTTTTTGTTTGATGCAGATGCTGCAGAAGATAAAAACGATGATGAGACAACTAGTGAACATAAACCTTCCACTGAGAATGAAAGGCCTGAGACAAGCTCCTCGGATAGAGGAAAAAAGCAGGATAGAAGGAGCAAGGAGAGTGACCATGAGCATGACTTGAGACGGGAGAAAGAGCGAGAACTAGAGAGATATGAGAGAGAGCGAGAAAGAGAGAGAATGAGAAGAGAGAGAGAACGAGAACATAAACTACATCAGGCTGAGAGGTTGTACAAGGATCGAGTGAAAGAATGGGAGGCTAGAGAGAGAGAGAGAGAGTACCAGCGGTCACATGAGAAAGAGAGGGAGAAGGAGAGAGAGCGTGAACGCAGGAGGGAAATAAAAGAGCAAGAAGATGAAAGTGATGATGATGACTCAAGGAAAAGGCGGCGCAGAGGCAGCACTTACGAGGAGAGAAGAAGAAAGAGGCAACGGGAGAAGGATGAAGATTTGACAGATAGATTAAGAGAAGAAGAGGAAATAGCTGATGCTAATAAGAGAGCAATTGAAGAGCAAAAGAAAAAAGATGAGCTCAAGGTTTTGTCTAGTGAGTTGTCAAATGGAAATGAGAAGGAAGTAAACACTATGGAGGATAATGGCTCTGAGCACAGAGATAGAGATTGGAATCATGAAGGTGATCCTGCAGATGCTAATTTTGGTGGTATGGCTGAACTCTTCCTGTTAATTTTCTTGCCTCCTTGGGGACTCACCTACATGGCCTTTTCATTTCTAAGTTAATTGTCTTCTTTGGATGATTTATTATGTTGTACTATTCTTTGCCTTTTCTTTTTCTGATTGGTAATAATATCTTAAGAAATGGCATAACTGTAGGTGATGAAGGAGGATCAAATGCTGTGTCTGAAGCAAGGCCAAACAGTAATGCTCCTTCTCGGAAGCTTGGTTTTGGGCTTGTTGGATCAGGAAAGAGAACAGCTGTGGCGTCTTTATTTCAAGCAGAGGACGATGATGATGCTGAAAAAGAGAAGAAAATGAGGACTTTAGTACCCATTGAGTATTCCATGGAGGAAATGCAGGCTGTCCAATCTGCAGCTCCTGGGACATCTGCAAATTTGGTTGCAGCGGCTGAATTTGCAAAGCGCATTTCAGGTAGTAGCAGCAAGGAAGAAAAGTCAGAATTAGAAAAGGAAAGAAGTAGGCGAACAAATGACAGATTGAGCCAGAGGGAGAAGGACAGGGCTGATGACGAGACAAAGGAAAGAAGTCGTGACAAGGCCCACGACAAAGACAAGGATCGGGAGCATGGCTTTGATAGGAAGACTCCAGAAACTAAGAAGCTTTTGGATGCGAAGCAGTTGATCGACATGATTCCAAAGACAAAGGAGGAACTTTTTTCTTACGACATAAATTGGGCGATCTATGATAAGGTAAGAGATACTTTCTTTTCTTGTTATTGTTCTTCTACTTGTGAATGCTGGGTAAACATGCTAAGATATTACTGGTGACAAATAGTGTCAAAATTGAGAAGAAAAAACATTGGAAGTAGAAAAAAGATCGAGAGAAAGAAGCGGAAGAAGTTTGGAAGTTTACCTCTGTCAAATAGCGTTAAAACTTAAAAGTGAGTTAAGAAGATTGGAAATAGAAAAAGGGACTGAGAGGAATGAGAGGTAGAAAATGATAAAAATAAAAACCTATTGTAGAGGAAGGATCTCATTGCTTGTTGTTTTAGTTTTCTAGGGGATGGTGTTAGGCGTTTTCATTAGGCTTGAAGATGGAAGTAAATGTCCACAGTAAATGAAAAAATGTGGTTGTCAAAAGAATTGTCCAAGTTCAGGTTAAGGCTGGTTTCACAACATAGCAAGCAGGAGAGGGACTGGATGGTTCTTATGATGGGGGACTTGAAATGATGTTCTAGTTTATAATGAGGTAACATAAGATAGCAGTTCTGCATTGATCCGAAATTACAGGTCACTGGTGAAACCCAGATATGTCCTTTTAGGTTGTCAAGTTGTGTGAGCTGATGTATCTTTCAGTTTGCAAGTTGTACGAGTTTCTGTAACCTTGTCTCCTCTTGGATTTAGACTATTGAGGACCAAAAACCTCATAATAGTTAGATGTTATCAAGGTTCAACTTGGTAAAAGCCCTGCTGCCTCCTAGCTACTGCCCAGGACACGTGGTTTCAGTCACTAGAGCAAGCGCACCCTCGGTCAAGTCATATGAGTTGCTCTCTGAGTCACATGAACTACAGTATGGATGACTCGTGAGAGGTTGCAAATGTTACATATCGTTTAGATACTTTTGGTTGCTTTGAACTTTGTGGAATCATTCTTTTGGTGAAGGATAATTATTTTTGCCCCATGTGTAGCATGAGCTGCATGAAAGAATGAGGCCGTGGATTTCAAAGAAGATAACTGAGTTTCTTGGGGAGGAAGAAACCACGTTGGTTGATTATATTGTGACCAGTACAAAAGATCATGTGAAAGCTTCTCAAATGCTAGAGCTGCTTCAAGCCATTCTGGATGATGAAGCTGAAATGTTTGTGCTTAAAATGTGGAGAATGCTCATTTTTGAAATCAAGAAAGTGGAGACTGGATTGTCCTTGAAATCAAGGACATGAAATATAAGGTGTGTCTCCAAAAGCTTCTCTTTTGCTTTCCTGTTGCACTAGTTTATTTCAGCAATTTGAAGGCCTACAGCCTGCTCAGTCATTCAACGTCATAGACTGCACCACAGCTGAACTAGTATATGTTGTCCTCAGTGGCTTCCTGCTTTGGATGTCAGAATGTGTATTAATCAATTCTTAGCCAGAATGCCCAGGTATTCCTTTTTCCCCTTTGTGAATTCGGATCAGAAACTTGTGTTTCCAATTAGTAATTTCCAATATTTTTCCTCCTTTTACCATTTATTTCGTACCACAGATAGATAAAAGCTCCACTGCTATTTGTTTCTAAGTCATACACTGGGAATGATTGTGTTCGGTATTGGCCCTGGTAACCCTGTCTAGACATGCAATCTACGTAATGTGGACCCACGTTGGAACTAAGAGTCGCATCATTGGGTTCTGCTTTCTACGGTGAATTGGGTTCAGCGCTTAGGAGGATTTTCTATTGTGGGTTCTGTATCAGCAGTTTGTGTCCCCTGCTGGAGTTTTAGTTGGCTAGCCATTTTAGTTGGAGCTTTCGACAGCCAATTGCCACACGACAGAATGTGGTACGATTCCTTGACCAGAATTTGCCGCCTAGTGGCACGAGATTGGAAGAAATCCTCATCTGTATTTTGTTTCCCGAATTTGATGGCTATTTCCGGTCTCCATTACCACAAGAGGCAGAGAAATTTGTTAGTTTTGAGAAAATTTTGGAGGTACTGAAATGGATGGAGCAAGCGCATTGCCTCCTGTACCTATAACCCTTCAACCCAATGTCTTGACGGTGTATTTTTCTTATTAATAAAAATTCCTTAGAAACTGTATAACTCTTCAAGAATAGTGGGTATAATTTGGATGTGAACACGATAATGTTGACTTTCATTTTCTGCTAGAACATTAGCTTTCGTACGTATATGATATTTGAACAGTCGTATCTGAAATGAAGCCAATTGTGGAGTAGTGCGTGAGCAGAGACGTGAGACAATGATATGGTCTGTCATTATTTTTTACTAAAGTTAACATCATTTTCAAAGTATGGCTTTAACTAACGCCAGATCTAATCAAGGGCTCATTGCATATTAGGAATTGTTCCGACTACCTGGTGGACGATTTGTGCTACTCTAGCTGTATGATGAGTCTACGTACCGAAGAAAAAACCCGCCCGCGTAATAATCGCCATCTTCTCAGTAATCGAACAAAATAAAATGGTGCCATTGATTTTTCGTATGATTCTACGGATCGTTGCTAGGAAAATTGGTCAAGTTTGAAGGGGGTGCTCTGTCCTAATCATTCTCCAAACATCGACCAGAAAAGCTGTTGAGGTTGGAACTAAAACACGGTTAAACTTGCTGAATGTTATAATGGTGCCAAAGTAGATGGATATGATTTCCTCTTTATGTTTTTTTTTGTGTCAATCCCATGTCATTTACACTTACGTCAACGTGGGATATCGTATACACTTTTCTTGGTTGGGGGAAGGGGGAGATAGAGCATATTGACATATTACTTCGTCTATATTAGTATTTGAAACTATGAAGGTTTGCATTGCCGACGCAGCCGAGCATGCTTGACCAGTACTCGCGTTTCTCCTCACCTTCACCGCTGACTGTTGCTCCTTCATAGGCCTTGTTTCCATTCGGCATCTCATGATCTATAATGGCACTGATGGGCATTCCTCCGCTGAACCTGCCGCTGCCTGCCACGATGTTTAAGCTGTCAAAGGTGCCTGTTTGTGCCGCAGGACGAACCTCATGACAATGTGGCTGGAGATTGCCTCTGGCAAGCATATGTGCTAACGAGTTGCTCTGTGTTTCTAATTCCGCCCAGTTGGATGCCTGGTTCAGCAGATTCGATAGCGGGAAGTTGGTATCAGCATGTGGTGCTTGTGCAACGGGAATGGCCCTGTGGGTCACAGGGTCGATTCCCATCTTTATCAACTTTTTCTTTATATGGGTGTTCCAGTGGTTCTTTATTTCGTTATCAGTCCTCCCAGGCAAGCTCGCCGCTATCGCTGACCATCTAGAGAGAGGGAGGGAGGAAGTAGAAAATTTAAGATAGAGGACTTGTGAATCTATCATCTAAGCCAATATGGTTACCAAAGACGAGCAATTAAAAGCAAAGTTTTCAAGAAAATACATGCTTGGTATCGTCGCAATTTTGCTAATTGATTCCATAGCAAAATTAATTAGCACTTGTAGCTGACTATACTTTTTCTTTTCTGTCGTTTTGCCTACGGGCATTCTAAACACTGGAGATGAACTTTTTCTTGTCATCTCAAAAAAATATGATTCTGAATAGACTAAATAAATGCAGAACGGTGAAGATGTAATGAAAAAGCCATTTTAAGATGCATTCAACCGGGAAAAGTACTTTTTGCTGTAAGCCCATTTTCTACCATTCTAAGCAGGTGATGCAATTCACTTTCAAGAAATATTTCGGGGTTCAGTATCGGTGTATATCGATCAATACATCTTTAATCGTCCCTCACTATTCAACCTCATGTTGCTGATATTGAAGTATATGATGGGAAAATGTATTTTTTCATTTTTTATTTTTAAAAAACCTCGATGATGTGCATGGACCGATATGGCTTCTGCCCGTAAAAGTATTCGTCTGATTCGTCATTTTCCATTGTCCCCCTCACTTTCATCTCAAAGCCTAAATATGTCAATTTCTTCGCCAAAATCTCTCCGATATAATAAGGAAAATTCTTGTGGGTAACAGGGTGCATCAAGCTATGCAATTTCTTCCTCATGACAGAGACGATCGATTTCTAACCACAATGTAAGTGAACATGTGGCTAAATAATGGTGTGGCTGTCCTGGACCCTAGGAATGGGGAGAGACGGGGGCGGCTTCCGCCTTCACTCTGACGCTCACCGGAACTAGAGCTGTCAGTTCATGTCTCAGGTTGGTTGTAAACTTCTTACAAAGAGCAAAGCGGTCATACATGGCCTGATGCCCATGGCGTTAGCTGTGGAACTTATTTTGGGTTTTCCAACAATGAAATTCACATCTATGCGATTATGTTTCATCACACACACACACACACACACAAGACGTACTTGTTTCCGAGGACCGCGTGGAGTCTGATAATGGTGGTTTCCTCTTCATAGGAGAGCTGCCCTCGTTTGATGTCTGGTCGCAGATAGTTTGTCCATCTCAGTCTGCAACTCTTACCGCAACGTTGCAGTCCTGCAAGAGTAACCAGCGATCCTATTTCTTGGTTTTCGATTGACATAGAAGATTAACGAAGGAAAGATCGCTAAAAATAATAAATATGTGCACTAATTGGTATCGTGTAAAATGCTGAGAAAAATAATCAGATAGAAATTACGAAATGAAAAACAGAAATCCTCAATGGTTACAGAAATGGTAACGGCCTCAAGCGTTTCATTTCCTTTTTGTTCATGAGATGAATTAAGGTTATGACATCGTTTCTAAAGAGCAGTATTACTTGGAACAAAACAATCACCGTTGGGACCATTCAAAGATAAACTAACATTTCATTTGGGGAAGGAAGGCAGCAGTTCATTTCATGCCGATTTTGATACATAAAATGGAAGGAAAAGAATTGGAACATGAAGACTAGACGAAAAGATAAGTTCTATTTCTTATCTGCGTGATTGAAAAGCAGAAAGGGGGGTGGAGAAGGGGAGCAAAAATTATAGGAAAGAAAACAGGAATTCCTTTGGAAGAAAAAGAAAATAATTTACAAAGTGGAGAAGAAGGTAGTGGCAGTGTGTCTTTGCCTGCTCTCTTCGGCAGTGCTCTCCAGCTTCCATGGCCATTCTTGGTGATGAAATCAATGAGCTTCTGGTCTTCTTCGGGCGTCCATGACCCCTTCTTCAGTCCATTCTTCTCACAGCAGGGAGTTCTCACCATTTCTTTCTTACAGAACAGTGCTAAATTACTCTCTCTCTCTCTCTCTCTCTCTCTCTCTCTCTCTGTGCGTGTGTGGAGAGGGGAGTGGAGTATAAATAAATTGTTCGTTGGTTCGTCTCTTTAATGGCTTCACGGATTGATGTATACATGGTGGGAAGGGGATACTAGTTGGAAAGTACCGGCACTTCAAGAGCCTCCATCTGTTAACTAATCAGGAGCTGACAAATTGAACATGACATCTCGGCATCCAACTTTGTACTTGGGCAGTAAATTTTTTCCCTTTTCTTTAACAAAAAGAGTGAAATAAATGCTCTTTTCATATTGGTCATTATGATTCGTCCATAATGAAGTGCTACCATCTTGTTGGTGAGCCCTTACCTTCAAATGGCGCAGAGAAATGAACTAAAAGACTTCTAGGCAGGCACTTTGCGCACAAAATTTTACATATTTTTGCAGGAAAATTACTCTCGCTGTGAGATCGAACGGTTTCCAATGAAA